>NC_038254.2:21293476-21423829 GCF_000004515.6 Glycine max
ACAAATTCGTTTGGGCGAGTACAAGTTGTCCTAGGCAAATTTGTCTGCATTCCTTGGTTGTTTTCTATAAATAGCCATGCATTTGTGATAGAAGGATGATCCAGTAGAAGCAAAATAAAGAGTTGTGATTGTGGATCACATCCTTCGTCATTTCTCTTGTTAGTCTTGTGCTTTGCGCAACGATCAGCTAGTTTTTCTTAAGGATTGGATGTAATATGTGTACCCTTATGTATCCCTTTTTATATTATATATTTTTGAATCTTTTCTACTCATTATTGGTGAATTCATTCTACTCGTAATGCTTGATTTTATTTGATCACTAGTGTCATGAAATTGGATTTTAAGTGAGACTAGCAAGTAATCTTAGAATTTGAACTGAATGATTTTACTACTTACGTTACGTTACTAGGAATAGAGCATAACGTTTTGATTTCAAAAAGCATGAGAATATAATTGTAATCCTGGGGTATTTACTTCATATGCGAGGGATTGATATTTGGTAAATATTCTTAGGCCTCAAGTGCGAGGAATCGACTTGGGGTAACTCAATGTGTGCATCAGTAATGTTAGAAAATGATTCATATATGTTAATCTTATTATGATACTAAGAGTATGAACGATGAAATCCAATCCTATGTTTTCTTGAATTAATTAAATTGGTTATTATTGTTCCCGTAATTTTACATATTTCCAACGCACTAAATTTCGTTATTTTCGTAAATTGCATTATCCCCGTATTTTCGTTATTTCCGCAAATTCGTTATTTTCACTATTCTTTTACTTCAAGTTATCTTTAGTTAGTTAAACCAAAACCAATGACATTCGGTTAAATTTGTACATAACTATTGAACTAGTAACCTTTATCTGAATGAATTAAGTAACTCAAGTCCCTATGGAGACGAACTCTATTTATAAATGTGTAACCTGCAACGACAATTGGTATGCTTACCAAAAGTCTAATAGAAATCAACCCTATTTGGGTCTTAAAAAATCTACCACACCACAGGTGGTGTTCCACAAGGAACTAAGTATTTAAAAATCCTTACACTAAGGCACAATCACTTGAAAATTTCTTAAATTTTTTTGTACACATTTTTTGCCTTGCGTGATTACGTTTATACTTTTGCGAATATATACATTATTAATTTTTACAAAGGAATTTAATTATATTTCACTTGTAAATATTAAATAAATTATTTAGGTCAAGATCATCACCTTTTATGTACCATAAAGGAAATATCATCACCTTTTGGTTCTTGTAACTATTTTACATTTAAATTAAATTAAATTTTTGTGAACTGGGGGAAAAAATATTTTTTATTAATAATTTTAATTAACTTTTTTAATGTGGCAGAAAAAAAAAAGTTTTGGAACTTCATCAAAACCAACTTGTAGTTCTTGTCCTAGAACTTCATGGGTAGTTTTGGAAGTTGGCTCAACTTGTTATATATGCCACGCGACTAAAAGAAGAAAAAGTTCTCAGCAATTAAGTTGCACAACATAAAGAATTTAGCATGGGAAGAAAAATAAAGAAGTTAATTCTTAATCTTCATTTTTCTATTATTATTCCTTTCATGTTGATGTTTGGAATTTCATAATTTCTGATTACTTAATATGCGTTACATGTAATTTTTTTTTTTATTAAAAGCTTTGATTAACTCTTTAATAGTGGTTTGTACGTTTTGGATTTGGAAGTTCAAGTACTCCATTAGTTTTTGAATTGAAAGACCAAATATTGAGTGACATCAATGAGTGGTAATGACTAATATATATATTCTTGATGGTAGAATGTTTATATATAGCACATGTTTGGTCCCTGAGCTCGTATATTTCATTTTTGTCTGATACACCATCTACAGAGAGAGAGTCAGAGCTTGGAAGAACCAAAACAAAGTAGCTCTTTCATGACAATGGTTGAAGGTATATTCTGATTTTGTTTCCACATTTGTTAATGACCTGTTTTGTTTCTTTTATTGTTTTGTAACATCACAGGCTTGTTATTTTAGTCTTACATTTGGTATCGGAGCCGTAGTTGCCTCTGTCTTGTCCATTTTCGGTTTTTGGTATTGTTCCGATCTAATTTCATTTTCTGCGATGTTTGGGTGTCAAACCAGTTACCTGTAGTTTATTGAATGTCGCATGAGCCACTGGATCATTTAAGGTTCTTTGACATTTATTTGTTTTCTCGTATGTTATATGCTTATGTGTTTCTCTTTACTTCTGCAATTTGTGCAGCTTTGATTTATTTTATGCATGAATATATTCTAGAAAAGTTTATTCTGTGCATATATATATGAAATCAAATGCATAATGTTATGTTTCAATTATGCAATTGTATATGAGAATTTTATTCATCATTGTATTATATCTTTATCTTGAAGTGCATAGTATGATTTATTCTCATATGATTAAGTTTTATGTCTAAGTGATCTTTATAATTTTGATTAATTATGGATTAGCCACAACATCTATAGTTTGATTAAAATTATATATTAAGTTGTTTAAAGATCATGTAAGGAATTAGGCATAATATTATGATTAATTGTACTTTATATAATGAATTTTATCCCACATGAATGTTTATTATACTTGTAAGATTAATTAGGATAAAATGTCATATTATTTTTCATGGTTTACCCACAGGGATCATGAGGTGATGTATAATTTGAATGTTTTATTCTAAAGTAAATATTTGCGATAGAAAATCATATTATTTTCATGTTGTACCCGTAAAGCATGAATTTGAGTATGTAATTTGATTATTCTATCATAAAGTCTAATTGTATCATATTGAATTAAAAATTTAGCCCACAGGCAATTTTTATGTCACAAGATTCAACTTTCTAGTATGTTTACAATGGTAAAACATACCATTAAGATTAATATGCATCAAATTTTGACATCAGCATTTGGATTTTTGCAACTTCTCAAATTGTTAGTTTTTCCAATATTCAATGTGATGTTTCTAAACTCAAAAGAGATAACTGTAAGATATGGAAGGAGAGAATTCTTCTGCAATTGAGGTGGATGAACATAGACTATATTATAAGGAAAGAAGAATCACTTGCAATCACTAAGGAAAGTAGTCCAGTTGTTGTTGACCAGTATCAATAGGTCTGAGACTTGCTTAAGGCTATTGATGACCAGCTCATCACTTTAGATAAAGCTTTAACAAGCACTCTGGTCATGAAATTTCCCTCTCTTCGGCTCACCAGTGTGAAAGATGTGCATGAGTAGATAATGCAAATGCAAGATATTTCAACTCAACTTAAGAAATTGGAGGTTAATATGCTTGAGTCCTTCCTGATAAACTTCATTCTGAACACATTTCTGCTAGAATATGGGTCGTTTAAGATTTCCTACAACATACATAAGGACAAATGGTCTATTAATGAATTAATGACCATGTGTATTCTAGAAGAAGAAAGGCTTGTAATGGAGATGGGTGAGAGTGTATTGTTGGAAACTGCTTGTGGGAAAAACAAAGATACTAAGTCTCAAGCTAATCAGAAAGGGACTGGTAGAATACCACCTTAAGTTGATATTGAGAAGGTTACAAAGTGTTTTTTCTATAAGAAAAAGGGACACATGAAGAAGAATTGCCCCAGATTCCAGAAATGACTTGAGAAGAAAGGTAAATCAATTTCATTAATATGTTATAAATATAATATGGCTAGTGTTAATATTAACACCTGGGGGATTGATTTTGGATCTACAATTCATATTACAAATTATTTACAGGGTATGCAAAACCTAAGGAAACCAGCAAGAGTGAATAAAACATTTTATTAGATAATAAGATAGGGTGACGTGTGGAGGCTATTGGAACTTGCATTTTAACTTTAAGTAATGTGCCAATTTTTTCTCGAAACTTGATTTCTGTTTCAAGACTTGACCTTTTGGATATTCCTTTAATTTTAAAGATACATCGTTTGAGATATTTATAATTTTGAATGTGTTGGGAGTGATATCTTGTTTGATGGTCTTTATCTTCTTAGTTTACAAAATTATGCCACTTATAGTTCAATACATGTTCAAACTGGTATTAAAAGGTGTAATATTAATGAGAATTTCTCTATGTTATGACACCAAAGATTAGGATGTATCTCCATTGAGAGGATTAAAAAGGTTAGTGAAAGATGGGGTACTCAACACTCTAGATTTTGTTGACTTTAAGACTTGTGTGGACTGCATTAAGGGTAAGCAAACAACCATGTCTAAGAAAGGTGCAAGCAAAAGTTCAAGCATATTAGAAATAATTCATAATGATATTTGTTGTCCAGATATGGATGCAAATGATCAGAAATATTTTATCACCTTTATAGATCATTATTCATGATATATGAATGTTTATTTGCTTCATAACAAAAATGAAGCATTGGAGGCCTTCAAAGTCTTTAAGGCTAAAGTTGAGAACCAATGTGGCAAGCAAATAAAAATAGTGAGATTAAATAGAGGTGAAGAACATTATGACAAATATACTAAGAATTGCAAAGTTTTTTCAAGAACATGGGATTGTTGTCCAATACACTATGCCTGGTTCTCCAAATCAGAGTGGTGTTGCAAAAAGAAGGGACCGAACATTATTGGGCATGGTACAGAGTATGCTTAGCAACTCCAATCTTCCTAAATCCTTATGGGCTGAAGCACTAAAGACAACAATGTATATATTAAATCATGTTCCAACCAAGGTTATCCCAACAACACCTTTTGAGTTGTTAAAAGTTTGGAAACCGAGTTTGAAACATATGCGCGTTTGGGGTTGTCCATTTGAGGTGAGAATATATAACCCACAAGAGAAGGAACTTGACCTGAGGACTATCAGTGGGTATTTCATTGGATATGCTGAAGGTTATAGGTTTTACTGTTCATATCATATTACTAGGATTGTGGAATCAAGAAATGCCAAGTTTCTTGAAAATGACTTGATCAGTGAGAATGATCAATTGAGGGACTTAGGTTATGAAGTTGATCATATAGAGTATCAACCTTCCATATCAATTGAACGGTTGGTTGTAATTCATACCCCTCAAGTTCAAAGGGATGATGAACAATCAATGACCGACATTCCACAACATATTATTGATAATCCAGTAGATCAAGTTGATTATCAAATTTCTGAAAATGATGAACAACCAGTTGAACAACATGATCCACAAGAAAATGTTTATGCAACATTAAGGAGATCTATTTGAGTAAGAAAATAAGCTGTTCCTAGTGATTATATTGTATATTTGTAAGAATCAGACTATAATATTGGAGCTAAAAATGATCCTGAAACTTTTGATCAAACCATGAGTTGCAAAGAGTCAAATTTTTGGTATGATGTCATGAAGGATGAGATGAATTCCATGCAGAGTAGAGTTTGGAACCTTATAGAGTTGCCAAATGGGGCAAAGGACATTGGCTATAAATGGGTCTTTAAAAGCAAAAGAGATTTCATTAGGTAATATTAAGAGATACAAGGCAAGACTAGTTGCTAAGGGATTTACTTAAAAAGAAGGAATTGACTACATAGAGACTTTTTCTCCTGTATCTAAGAAAGATTCTCTTCATATTATCTTGATATTAGTTGCTTATTTTGACCTTGAGTTGCAACAAATGGATGTAATAACCTTTCTTAATGGTGATTTAGAGGAAGAGGTTTATATGAAACAACCTGAAGGCTTCTCTTCTAGCAATGGTGAGCATTTGGTTTGCAAGCTTAAGAAATCTATATATGGTTTAAAACAAGTGCCCTGTCAATGGTACCTTAAGTTTTATGGGATAATTTCTTCATTTGGTTTTGATAAAACCCCATGGATCAATGCATATACCACAAGGTTAACGAGAGTAAAATATGTTTTCTTGTTTTATATGTAAATGATATTTTACTTGCAGCCAATGATCGGGGTTTGCTACATGAGCTGAAACAATTTCTCTCTAAGAATTTTGACATGATGGGTATGGGTGATGCATTGTATGTCATTGGTATTTAGATTCATAGAGATAGACCTCAAGGTATTTTAGGTTCATCATAGGAAACCTATATTAACAAAATTTTAGAGAGATTGCAGATGAAAGATTGTTCACTAAGTGTCGCTCCCATTGTGAAGGGTGATAGGTTTAATCAGAACCAATACCCAAAGAATGACTTTAAGAGGGAACAAATGAAAAACATTCCTTATGCTTCAATTGTTGGAAGCCTCTTGTATGCTCAAGTATGCACAAGGCCTGACATTGCTTTTGTAGTTGGAATGTTAGGAAGATATCAGAGTAATCCAAGTACTGATCATTGGAGAGCTGCAAAGAAAGTGATGAGGTAACTTTAAGGGACCAAAGATTACATTCTTATGTATAGACAGACGAACAATCTAGATGTGATTGGTTATTCAGACTTAGACTTTGTTGGCTGTGTTGATTCTTGCAAATCAACATCTGGGTACATTTTCATTATGGTTGGTGGAGCTATTTCGTGGAGGAGTGTTAAGCAGACTTTAAGTGCTACTTCTACCATGGAAGCTAAGTTTGTCTCTTGCTTTGAGGCTACATCATATGGTGCATGACTTAAGAGTTTCATTTCTGGGCTGAAGATAGTTGATACTATTTCAAGGCCTTTGAGAATTTTCTGCAATAACTCAGTTGTTGCCTTTATGGCTAAGAATAACAAAAGTGGAAGTTAAAGTAAGCACATCGACATCAAGTACTTAGCCATTAGAGAAAGAGTAAAATACAAGAAAATGGTCAATGAGCATACAAGCACTAAGTTAATGATCCTTTGACTAAATGCATGTCATTGTTTAAATTCAAGGATCATGTAGAGAGAATGGGACTGGGTTCCACTTTATGATTGTATACATACAGGTTAGAGTTGAAACTTTTATATTGTGATATTTTCTCATATTCAGGTGCACATTGATTTATTTGAGAAAATTTATGTTTTGGACCAAGAATAAGCATTGGTTTTATCCATTATGTTTTATTATCACATTGAGTATACTATTTGGGAAATTGAACATTTCGTAATACATGAATGATATTACTCTTTATAAGAGGAACTATTGCTATGATTCACATGTTCATTTCTTAAGGAAATTGAGCATTGGCTTATTTTAGTCAATGAGTCAAAGCGTTTGGACCAAGTAGGAGAATGTAATAATTTTTTATTAAAAGCTTTGATTGACTCCTTAATAGTGGTCTGTATGTTTTGGACTTGGAAGGTAAAGTACTCCATCAATTTTGGAGTTGAAAAACCAAATAATGAATGACATCAATGGGTAGTAATGACTTCTAAATGCATTCTTAATGGTAGAATGCCTATACATAGCATATGTGTTTGGTCCTTGAGCTCATATCTTTCATTTTCATCTGATACACCATCTACAAAGAGAGAATGAGAGCTTGGAAAAACCAAAACAAAGTAACTCTTTCATGGAAATAACTGAAGGTATATTTTGACTTTGTTTTCCGCATTTGTTAATGACCTGTGTTTTGTTTTTTGTTGTTTTGTAACATCATAGGTTTTTTATTTTAGTCTTACACTACATATTATATTACCATTTATATTAGTTATTAACGTTCAGAGGAGTTCAATATAAGTGATCTAATTTAGTGAGCATATTAGACTATCAACATAAAATTGATATGGACTTAATAAGTGAAAACCAATTTGGTCTATTAGGAGATAATGAGAACCCTAATAGGTTAGAACCTAAGGCACAATTATGATTCTCAATACACCAAATCAACAAACAGTTTATCATTTCTCTATCTGAAGAGAAAATGACGGTCCCATAAAAAATAAGGTGATTTGGTTTAGGAAGGTCATAAAACCAACTGTTCATGCCTGTTCTTGTTCCTATGTTTGTTTGATCAAGCTCCATGGATCTAGGTATTCCTTAAACCCTTCTCTCAATAATTTGACATAACGTGTTTGGTGCTCATCTAATATTTTATATGATTTGTTAAAAAGTCCAACAAGTGATATCAGAGTCATAATTATTATTAGATTATAGAGATTTAAAGTTATTTAATTCCTATTATACATGGATCGATTAATTGGTTTTATTAACTCTAATCTTATTTGGGGACAATACATATTAATCATCGCTAAATTCAAAATTTCCATGCTTGATATATGGTTTGAATGCAATTGATTTTTTTTGGCATCGTGTTTGGGTTTATACACAGCTTTTGTTTATGTCAAATGTGATTATATATTGCTATATATTTGAGGAAACCTTGCGAATGCAGTTTTTCTTTAAGATTTTTGAAAGAAAACTCGTTACGGTGGATACAAACACAAATTGTACCTTTACACTTTTATCTTTTTCCTTTTCGGCATATGGCTGCATCACAATTACATGAATTTTTTTATTATTGTAAAGTCTAGGAATTATTGGTTAATTGATATACATGAATCGGTGATTATCTTGCATAACTGATGATGTTAGAATAAATTTGGGATAGCGTTATTTATGGATGTGGTATTTACTTGTCATGATTAATGTTTCATATTTATTGCTATCATAATTGGATGCAAATTTGTAATAACACATCATCTCCATTTATTTTTATGTATGCTAATTTCTTGAATTAAATTAGTTGAAACTATATGTTGTCAAAACAATCTCTATTGTGCAAATTGATTTAATTAAAATTAAATAGATTTTAATATGCGATTGTTTTAGCTAATTGTGTTTGACCTAAAGGAAAATGCAATTTGGTCAAATAATAACATACATGTGATGATAAATATGTGATAATTGTAAAGTGTTTTCATGTGAATAATAGTCAGTCCAAAGAAAGGACTATTATTTGACAAAACTAAGTGTCAATATTTGATCATTATGTTGAGAGTACCGATTACAAATTAATTTTTCTATCCAAAGACTAGGAATTAATGTTGACAAAGCTAATTGTGATGGGTCTGTTATGTGAAATATATATATATATATATATATATATATATATATATATATATTATGACATACTTGTTATTTGTGAACATGTTATTAATTTTTTAATTCTCTATTTAGTTAATATTGTTAGTGCTGCAAATGTTGTTGTTCAAGTGAATTCTATCCCAATGTTGAATAGGACTAACTTTAAGGTTTGGAAGGAAGCCATAGAAATTGTTCTTAGCTGTATGGATTTAGACTTGGCACTAAGGATGGAACAACCCATTTCCACTACGAAAACCTCTAATGAGGCAAAAATTGGGAAGTGGGATCGATCCAACTGAATGTTCCTTATGATCATGTAGCGCTATATTCCAAAGGCATTTCAAGGCTCTATTTCTAAGGGTCAAGGTCAAAGTGCAATGGAATTTCTTGAGAAAATTGAACATTACTTTGCCAAAAATGGAAAGATGGAGACGAGTAACCTTTTTGGCTAAACTCATCTCCATGAAGTATAAGGGCAAAGGAAATATCAAAGAAGACATTATGGAAATGTTTAATCTTGCATCAAAACTCATGTCACTTAAGCCCGATTGGTGGTTTTTAGGTTTGACTTTCAAAATTTTAAAAAATAACAACTAGTTTTTAGTTTTAGTTTTAAATAATTTTAAACCCAATTTTTAAAATATGATTAGTTTCAAAATAAACTCATTATGAAAGTTTCATATTATATTAAAATTAGTTTAAGAGTGCTTTTGTGTGGGGGTGACAACAATGATGATGATGGTGTGAGTAGTAATGACGGTAGAGATACCAGTGGTGGTTTGTGGGCGATGAAAAAAAGTTTTCAATAGAGACTATTGGAACTTTCAGCTTACAGTTGAAGACTGGATTTTATTTAGATTTATTTGACACTTTTGTTGTATTGTCTTTTAGACGAAACTTGATTTCTATTTCTAGCTTGGATAAATTTGGATTTTATTGTTCATTTGGAAATAATAAAGTTAGTCTCTACCAAAATTCAAATATTGTTGGTATAATCTTTACATGCTTGATGTTGTTAGTTCCTATAATGAAATACTACAAACAAGTTCACGTGGTACAAAATGAAAATTGAATGAGAATTTAGCTACCTTATGGCACACGCATTTAGGCCATATGTCTAAATAAAGAATTTAGAGACTTGTGTCGGATGAGATTCTTGATAGATTTATCAAACTTTGAAGTCTGTGTTGAATGCATAAAGGAAAAACGAACAAACATAGAAAACTAGGGGCCAAAAGAGCTAATGACATCTTAGAACTAATACATACGAATATTTATGGTCATTTCCCTATGACTTCTTGGAATGGACAACAATATTTCATTAGGTTCATATATGGCTACTCTAGACATGGTTACCTTTATTTGATACATGAAAAGTCTCAATCCCCATATGTTTTTAAGATCTTAAAGGCTGAAGTTGAACTTCAACTTGGAAAGAAAATTAAGGCTATCAAATTTGATTATGGTGGTGAGTACTATGACAGATATGACGGATCAAGATAACAACTTCTGGGGCCTTTTGCATTTTTTCTCAAAGAGTGTGGAATTGTTTCACAATACATTATGTTGGGCAAACCTAGCATGAATAGTGTAGCAGAATGAAGAAACAAAACTCTTAAGGATATGGTGAGGAGTATGATTAATCATTCTTCTTTGCCAGAGTTACATTGCAGATAAGCCTTAAAGATCGTAGTTTACATCCTTAATAGGGTGTCAAGTATTAAACACTTGCACATTTGAGGTTGTCCAACTGAGGCATGGTCTTATAGGCCACATGAAAGAAAGTTGGATTCAAGAACAATTAGTTGCTTTTTTGTTGGTTATGTTGAATGCTCTCGGGGCTATAAGTTTTACAATCTCACTTCAAGATCTTTTTTCGAGACGAGAAATGATAGATTTATTAAGGAAGTTGAGTTTGGGAAGAAAGAGAACATAAAGAATATTGCCTTTGAGAAAGAATTTGTTATTGACAATGACCCAGTTCTCACACCTATTATTGTTCAAGATACAACTCCCATAATAGAAAACAATGTTCAAACAATTGTTGATGACACTATTCTAGAACATGACAACAATGTGGTTCTCCCTCAAATACCTATAGAGAAACCTCAACAACGTCAAGAAGTTTTATTAAAGAGATCCATTAGAGAGAGGAGAAGTGCAATCCAAATGATTATATTATCTTTCTACAAGAAAATGAGGATGGTGTTGGTTTAATAGAGGAAGATCAAATCAACTTCTGTCAAGCTATGTGCAATTCAAACTCTCAAAAATGGATTGATGCCATGAAGGGTGAGATAAAGTCTATACAAGACAATGATGTTTAAGATCTTATCGAATTTCATGGAGGTCTGAAACCTATTGGTTGTAAATAGATATTTAAAACCAAGAAGGATTCAAAGGATAATATCAGTTATATGGCTTGTCTAGTCGCTAAAGGCTTTAGTCAAAAGGAAAGCATTGCCTATAAAGAAACATTTTCCCCGATGTCTTCAAAGGATTCTTTTAGAACTATTATTGCACTGGTGGCTCATTTTGACCTAGATATGCATCAAATGAATGTCAAGACTATGTTTCTAAATGGTGATATTGAAGAAATGATTTATATAGTGTAACCATAAAACTTTGTGTTAGGTGACTCAAAGTATGTGGTGTGCAAACTGAAGAAATCCATCTATGGTCTCAAACAGGCTTCCCGTCAATGGTATTACAAGTTTCATCAAGTCATTACCTCATATGGTTTTAAGGTAAATATAGTTGATGACTATGTATATCATATGTTCAATGGGAGCAAATACATATTCTTGGTATTATATGTCGATGATATACTGCTTGCTAGTAGTAATATAGACTTCTTGCATGAGACCAAGAGATTTCTAATGATATTTTTTGAAATGAAGATCTTGGGGAAGCCTTTTTTGTGATAGGTATCAAGATACTAAGGGATCGCTCTCAATGTATCCTAAGGTTATCACAAGAGAGCTATATCAATAAGATCCTAGATAGATTCAACATGAAAGATAGTAAATAAGGAGATATCCCAATAGCTAAAGGACACAAATTCAATCTCAAGCATTGCCCCAATAATGACCTTGAAAGAACTGAGAGGCAAAAGATTCCTTATTCGTCAATAGTTGAAAGTATGACATACGCTCAAGTTTGTACTCGTCCAAACATAGCATTTTTCCTAGAAGTTCTGGGTAGATACTCGACTAATCCTAGAATCCAACAAAACACATGCAGCATTACTTGAAGAGAATAAAATGGTACATGCTCACTTATTAGAAGTCTTATAATTTAGAGATCATCGAGAACTCAAACTCTAATTTTGTTGGATGCCAAGATAGCAAATGCTCCACATCTAAAGACATATATATGTTGGCTGAAGGAGTTATATCTTGAAAGTGTGCTAAATAGACTCTCATAACTTCTTCAACCATGGCTGCATAGTTTGTTGTTGGTTTTGAGGCATCCAACCATGGGATATGGTTGTGAAACTTTGTCACTAGTTTGCATGTGGTTGGCGAAATTGAAAGACCATTAAGGATTTATTGTGATAATAACTCAACAATTCAATACTCCAACAATAATAGGAGTACAACCAAGTCAAAATCCATTGACATCAAGTTTCTGATTGTTAAGGAAAGAGTCTAGAATAGGCAAATTTCCATAGAACATATAAGGACTGATTTCATGCTAGTTGACCCACTTTCTTAAAGGTTTGGTACCTAAAGTTTTTCATGAGTACACTGCTCATATGGGAGTATTTTGTGACACCCTCTACCCCAACATGCGTATAAATGGAAAAAAACGTATAAAACGCAGAATCTAATTAAATCAATTTTATTCATTAAAATCATAAGTAAATCCACGTGGGTAAAAGATTCACATTTATTTCACTGTTACCAAATAAAACTTCTCAGAAACATTTCTAGCTCAAAACAAGGTTGTTCAAGTTTACAAAAGAACTTAAGTTAAGCAGCAAAATAAAATAAAGTAAAATAACATGTTCAGAACATCATGCTATTAAAATAGAAATTCATGCCCCAATGTCATATCTTATTAGAGCATTGTGTCATGACGTCCTCCAGTACGAGGTTCCTTAAAGCAATCCACTTAGTCATCTGCTCCCATGAACACAAGGTTTGAGATCATCATAGGATCAAAACACAAATGACACATGGGGAGTAAGTCATCACATTTCTCAATGAATAGAGATAAATGGAAGCATACATGTATGATATAAATATAACTAATATAATTATAACAACAATATAGGTATAACAAGGCTCAACATTCCACGCCTTCACGATTAATCATATATTCAAGACAACACATCTCAAATACAATACCGCATCTCATACTTACACAATTCATTACACACCATCACATAATAAGTCACAATAATCATTACACGGGCGTTATGATACACTAAGACTCAATCCTATATACAAAGTGGTACCATATCGGTGAAAAACAACACTAAGGCGCCTAGGAGTACATAACAAGACACGCCACACAATGAGTATGTCAGGTCACTCTCACTAAGTGAAATCATAAGGTGACCAGTCAGGGTCACTCTGTTTTGCGAGAATATTCCAACCATATGGGATCAACATAGATTTAAAGGAGCACTCAAATCGAGTGTATTTTCCCCCAAGGCCTAGACCTAGAAGAATCTGTTAGGGTCTCACCTTCTTGATTCGGGTTCAACCCCTAAAACAACTTTTGCTCATTAATTATACAATATCCACGACCTCACACTTGTTTTCAAACACATTTAACACATTGTACTACAATTTAACACTTTAGATTCCTAACTTAGAATCCTACACTTTCCTTTTAACACCTCAGGTTTCTAACTTGGAACCCTACACTTTCCTTTTAACACCTCGCACATAAACTCTTTTCCTAAGGTAAACACTAGTCGGGTTATTATATAATTCCCAATTCACAACACAAGTTACTACAACCTTTGTAGAGTAAAATTATAAGTACAGGGGATGTACTAATCCTATTAAGTTCATACTTATCTTGTTTTAAATCTAAAACAATTATCTACAACTCTTTTGTTGATCACAAAAACCCGTTTGACCATTAACTATGTCAAAACCTAAGGTAAATATTGGATCATTGCTTAATCCTAACAGATCGACCTTTGCTCGGTAATTTGACTCTCTAGGGGGCTATACAACTCCGAATTGAGTGCAACCAACGGAATTAGTTAGCTAAAATCTAGGGCTACAACATTTCTGAAGATCACAAAACCTAATTCAATCACTTTCTTAGTCAATTTTAGGATATAATTAACTCACGTTGTCAGGAAAATAGTACGAGCTTAAAACAACTTATTTTCACTAAGCATGAGCGTGCTCTCACCAATCACAGCCATGCTTCACGAAAAACCTCCATTTCGTGAAGCAAAAGAGACACAATTCAGACTTTGAAACACACCCAAATACAAAATGAATAGCATAGAACATGTGATCACATCATGGGGAACAAAACCCCTCAATCAATTTCAAGAAAACATGCAAGAATCAAGAATTTCTAAATTTCTAGGTTTCTAACATTCAAAGCCAAACACTCAACAAAACCATCGAATTCGCATTAGGGCATCAATTGACCGATCAAACATGAGAAATTTGTAGTTATCATTGTACAGGAAAAATTAAAACACACCAAAATTAATCCCAATTTGTTCTTCTAAGGATCCCTACACATGTTCACTTTAACCTCAATTACGATAAATTCATCCCTTACTTCTAAGAAGGATCATGTGTGTAGTCTGGTAGTGATAGCGACATCTCTAGTAGTTCTCTAAGATTTTTCAAGCTTTTCCTTTGGTTGTTCTGTTAGAGTTTCCAAGAGTTAGAGAGAAGAAGAAGAAGGGATTGGAGCCTCAATTTCACTATCTCCGTGCAAGGGGAATTTCTCTCTCTACAAGCTTTATTTAGCAAATCCCAACGGTGCGAATGTGAAAAAATAAGTTCTGAAGGTGATGCCGAATTTCAAGATGATCCAACGGTTAACAATTCTAGGATCGTAGTTTTATTGGGCTAGGTTTGGGTGTATGTAGGAAAAAAAGAGCATTTTGGAAGAGGAAGAAGGGAGAACGAATTTGGGAGATAGAGAGAGCGTAGAAACATATTGTAAATATAAAAATTGACCTAATATGTCTCTATTTAGAGCTAGGATACTTTGAGCCTATTATTTACTCTATTTTTTCTTTATTTTATTATTTTATAAAAAGGAACTCTATTTTACTATTTAATTAAATAAATAACCAATTAAAGCATCCCTTTATTTTCTAAAACATCATTTTACTCTATTTATTTTCTAATACTATGAAATCCTTATTTTAATTAACAAAAATATTTTTCTCTCATTTATTTAATTTCTAAAAACTTTATTAATTTTTAAATAAAAATATTTTTATTTATTTTACAAAAAATAGGGTGTTACATAGTTCGTATTAGTACCTTAGTTTAATGAAAGTCCTGTTTATGTTCTATAACCTATGTTTTTAAGATATTTGTATTGTTTGGATTTTCTGCAAAAATAAAGTTGATGCTATTCATTATATTCTGAGCTTGTTTTATGCATAATATTTATGTTGCATTGATCTCTATAAAAAAATAAAGTTTAAACTAGTTGGAAATAAATATGATTAAGATCACATTGCATGTAATTTCCATATCAGTTATCCATATTTGATCTATGTTATCAAGTATAAGTGGTAGTGGCAATCATTGTAGTTTAGTCATACTAACTTGTGAGATGAAAATTGCAATGCATGGTTCCTTGTTGCTATATGAGATGTATCAGATTGTTCAAAGAAAAGTCTAAAAGTAAATAACATACAGTTGCATGTGATATGTGTCATATTTCATTTGTTTTTGGGATTAAAATGTTAGTACTTATCTTTGGATTGTAATAGTTTTCTTATAAATATCCCTTAAATCTAGTTGTTTTATATATATTGTACATTTACTAATGTTTTTGTTTAAATATGGAAGATTCATCCATGATTTTGTAGGTTTTGATGGTTGTTTGTTGGATCCAGAAACCAAGCTAAAAGGAAGGACAAAATGATCATTTTTCCAAGATTTCAGACATCCATTCGCCTAGGTTAGCAACCAGTTCGCCTGGGCTAATCAAGTTTCTTCAGGCATAAGTAATCAACTTGCCTGTGCGAATTTGTCTGCACCTCTTGGCTCTTTTCTATAAATAACCATGCAAAGGTTGGAGAAAAGAACACCAAAAACTAGAGGAAAACGGGAGGAACACCACATAAGGAAGAAGGAAGCACAAAGTGGAGCCCAGACACTGCAGAGTTGTGACCATGGATCACATTCTTCATCATTTCTCTTGTTGATCTTATGTTCTATGCAATGATCGGTTAGTTTCTCCAAAGAATTGAGTGTAATCTTTGTACCCTTATGTATCTATTTTGATATTATATATATGTATGACTATTTTCTACTAATTGTTGTTAATTTCATTCTGTTCGTAATGCTTGATTCTATTTGATCACTAGTTTCATGAAATTGGATTTTAAGTTTGACTGGAAAGTACTATTAGAATTTGAATTGAATGAATTTACTATTTGTGTTACGTTGCTAGGAATAAAGGATAACTTTTTGATTGCAAATAGCACGAGATTATGATTGTAATGTTGTGATATTTATCTCATATGCGAGGGATGGATGTTCGGTAAACATTCTTAGGATTGTAGAGTGTGAGGGATCGAGTCGGGGTAATTAAATGTGTGTATCAATAATGTTAGAAAATGATTGATATATGTTAATCTTATTAGGATCCTAAGGGTATGAACGATGAAATCTAATCTTACGTTTTTTTTAATTAATTAAATTTGTTATTATTATTTCCGTAATTTTATGTATTTTCGATGCACTAAAATTCCGTTATTCTGTTACTTTAGTTACCTTTTGTTAGTTAAACAAAGCCATCTTCCAAATCAACAAACAATTTCCCATCTTCCAAACTGAAGAAAAAAAAATAACTATCTCATAAGAAATAAAGTGATTTAATTAAAAAAGATCACAAAACCAACATATCATGATCGTTCTTGTTCTGTTATGTTTGTTTGATCAAATTTTATGGATTTAGATATTCCTTAACCCTTCTCCCGATAATTCGAGGTAATATGTTTGGTACTCATTTAATATTATATATAATTCCTTAAAGTTTCAAAGTACACTCAGTGTATGAAGCCCACTCTCACATGTAGTTAACCTTAATTAAACCATGTTCTAATTTTGAAATAGACAACTAATAGCAACTTTCAACAAAGTTCTTAGACCCAGCTCATCAATTCAATGTAAAGTATTCTCTGTAGTCACCGGCTGAAGTCAAAAGCAAAGTCTTTTCCGGTCTATGCTCTCCTAAACTATGAAAGAAAGCATGAATTGTTAAGATTAAGAAATGCTAACATTTTTTTTATATTTTATTGATATATAACATTTGCATTATGAATATTGATTCAAAATAACATTGTTAATTTAATACTTTGTATTAATAAAACGTACCTTATTAACACGTAGATACTTTAAAATTGGCAACCTATCAATATTATACTGGATATTTTGGGATTGAGTTTTGGAGGAAAAGAAAATGTAAAATTTTGATTTCTATCAAAAGAAATTTACTTTGACATTTTTTAAATAAAAGGAATAAAATCATAAATATGCAAAAATTTAATTTTTTGTTTATAACAATTATATAAATTCAAATTTAATAATAAAAGTTAATCCTCTTCCTTTTTTTCTCTTTGAAATCTCTCTCCCAAGCATAATTTGAAAACAAATTAAGAAATCTATAAATAGTTTTTTATGCATAATATATAAATTGCGTCAGTTTTTGAATTGCGTCAGTTTAAACATCAGATTTCCATATCCGAAGTAAAACTAATTCATATAGTTTCTGATTTTCTCAATTTTTCTCAAAAAGCCTTAAGTTTTTATAGCAAAACCAAAACCAAACACATGAAAAATCTTTCTAACAGATGATATGTTGGTATCACGCCCAATTCTTGGACCCCGGCAACATAGTTCGGCCTTCAATTTTGATCCTTTTTGAGATCTTAAGGGTTAAGAATAGAAACCGCATGTCACCTTAACAAAGTTATGATTATGTTTGACCAGGTATTTTGGTTAGTTTGTTTACTAGCTTAAAATTATTTGTTAAATAATTTTTTTAATAGTTTGTAAAGTTTTTTAAAATGCTATTTGAAATAATATTTTTTTAAATTTCAATATTTTACTTTTTATATTTTTTTATTTTTATTTTCAATATATTTATTCAATTTTTTAGTTATCTTTTTAAATTAATAAATCATAATTTTATTATTTTTATTTTCTTTACATTTTTTCAGTCACTCTAACAACTAATTTTATCAAAAATTTATAAGTTAATAAGTTAATTTTTTATCTTTCAACTATCAACTAATTTTTTTAACTTTTAACTAATTTTACTTAACATAACCTATATGTTTATACAAGGAAAAGGAAAATAAAATAAAAAAAAAACAAGGGGAACTAAGATTATGGCAATATGTCTACCACTGGTGGTACTTCATTCCTATTGAAGCAAAGCGTATAAAGAATATATTGAAGGCTTCTTAGGACCTTCAAAGGTTATATAGGCAAAATGTAGGAGGTGGTGGTGGCCATATGAAAATCTTTAATGTGCCATCATATATAGAAAATTGACCTTGATCTTGGAATGAAAAAAAAATGAGAACAATGGCCCCATTAGTTTTGATTCAAAATTGAAACCACGTCATGGAAAGATTATAAGGGGACCCAAATTTGAACGTAAATTAAACTGAATTCACAGTAAACTTGGAAATTTCGGATTATAAGGGGACCCAAAACTCGATTGCAAATCGGAACCGACTCAGATTTTCCATTAAGTGTCGTGTGTCCATTTGTAATGTGGTGGACCATTATACTTTCCATTATTTAAAAAGGCCACAACGAGGATAATATAAATAATTAGCTCAAGACAAATCAATGTTATTATTCTGGCCAAGTGAATTAAATGGCATTTCTCGTTTTTGCAATAAGAGCCATAAAAAAAAGAAGTTGAGAAAAACAAGCTGTGATCTCCTTCACTGTAATAGGCTTAGCTGCTGGCATCTACTCATTATGAGTGGTTAAAACAATAATAAATAAACAGAAAAGTGAGATTCAAAAAGAGGGAAGAAAAAAAAGTGATATCTATTTTGTTTATTTGCTTAAAGAAGAGGCAAGGCAAAAAAGCTTGAGTGGATAGTCTAGTTGCTATTATTGTGTGCATATCTGATAAGGAGATCACTTGTCATTTCAGTAAAATGTGTCTTTTATTTGATAAACTTTTTCTATTCTTATTATTTACCGTTTTATAAATAATTATAAAAAAATTATCTTATTTATACTTTAATTTTAAAAAATTATATAAATTTTCTTTATAAATTAAAAATAAATAAAAATGAAATAATATTTTTGTAATGATTTATAAAAAAACAGAAAAATTAAAAAACTATTTTCTTAATAAACATATTAGTTGTTGTCAAGTTTTTAGATAAGCTCACTTAATATTTTAACACTAAAAAATAAAAATACTTTTCTTGAATAAACATTTGTCGATAATTGTTTAAATAATTCATATAAGATACATTATTGTTGAAAACATGAATCAATTGACATAAAATTATTCTAATTTAATGTATAGTCTTGAGTTTAAAATCTCAATATATAAATCTTAAATTTTTATAACAAAATAATACACTCACATCTTAAATAATATTACATTATCATTTAATTATAAATAATTATTATTATTATGATTTTTAAGATAATTTTTATAAAATTAATAAATTTATTATATATAATAACTTTTCTTCACAAATGAGTTTTGTAACATAAAGTAATCAATACGCGTATTTCGCAACACATCTCGTGGTAGCTTAAGAACTATATAACGTGAATTTTCAACATGATAAAAAGTTCAATCAAACACAATTCAAGATAAGCAAGTCAAACCAAGTTCAAAAGGACCCTTCCATTATCCGTTAAGGCAGAGAGAGAAAGAAACTCATCAACATAAATTCAGGCTATTGACTACAACTTTTATTGACTTTTATATATATATATATATATATGTGTGTGTGTATGTAACAGATGTCTTCGAAAAAGGTCCCAGGAAATAACATAGTAGCCAAGTTAAATGAGTTTGGCTGAATTTCATGGCTAAGGATTCTAGATTTTGAGATCACATCAAACTAGAAGCATGGTATTTTGACACGTTGCAAAGTACAAAAGACAAGAAAACAAACGTATGGCCATGTTGTAGCATAACTTTGCTGGCATGGCTGGTGAGAAAGGAATGAAATTAGTGGATGATTAACATGATATGTATCATTGAAAGCAAAGTGGGGGATACAGAATCAGCTAGTGGATTCACTGATGCAATAACGTCCAAAAATCAAAAGTCAAGCACCAATGAAAAAGTAGAGGGTCGGTACCCATGTTTTGAAGTTTATTACTCCCTCGTTTCTTTTTACGTGTTGTTTGAGGTTGTTATATAAAAAAATAATAAATTTTCTTAATTCTAATAATATAGTCATAAAATTTCCTTTTTTATTCTATTTTATTTTCCCTCCACAGTAAATACAGTGTAAAATAGTTAAATATGAAAAAATAAGTAAAAATATAATTAATAAAAGAATAATTAATGTGTTCTTGAACTTTATTATATAACAGATAAATAAAAACATTTTTTTTCAAAAATCTTAGTGACACCAAAATTATAGAAACTTCACAAGATTCACTAGTTCATCCTAAATTTCCTGAAATACCTCTGAAGGAAAAAAAAATCCGTAGTAATTGAAGATTATAGAAAAAGGACAAGGTAAAAGATTATAGTTCAATATATATTCACATACATTAGGTATGTGGATATCAAATTGTGCTAGGGGCATAAAAATAATATCCCAATTTAAATCGGTAGAGAAAAATATGGATAAACAAGGGAAAATGTTTGGTTAACTCTGTTCAACACCTAGACTATGTTTAAAAGAAGGAAAAAGGGTGGATAAAAGATGTGACTAAAACAATAACGACTTATGGATGAGTTTATTTAAACTTAAAATTAGAATAAACATTTTTTTAAAATTATTTTTTTAAGAAAAGATAAAATTTACTTCTTTAAAAAATAGAAAACTACTTATTTTAAGTAAAAACAATTTAAACAAACATATCAGTAAAATAGAAATCTACTTACTTTATTGAAAAAAGTGTTTATTTTGAAAAATTAGCTTAAACAAACTGGCCTTATATTTCTTCTTGGAAAAATACATGAGACTCATAAGATTTCTAATCCTTTTACTTTTGGATTGAGAAAAAAAAAACCTAATTCTATAAAATAAAATGACCTGTTTACTCTTATTTTTGTAACTATTTTTATGAAGGATATTTATGCCATTTTATATATTTTTTATTTTATTTTGTTTCACTTTCTTTTTAACCAGATAATCTAAAAAATTGTATAGTATTTTTCTTTCCTTTTCCTTTTTTTTCCCTAAACTAAACATACTAGAGAAAGAATGTAAGTATGATAGGATAGAGTATCAATGAAGTGTATGATATATAAAAGTGTCTATACCTATCATTAGTCGGGGAAAAGTAGTTAGAATAGGTCTATCCAGATTAGGATATAACGAGATTCAAACAATGTTAGGTAATTAAGTTAAGGTTAAAATTGTCATACAATTAAATAAATGCTTTTACCAGCTTATTTATTTATTTTTAATGGATACTCTACTGTATGTTATCTCTCATCACTTTGTATTACAATTGCAACTTTTGATGGTTTGAAAGCAAAAGTAAGAATGTATTTTGGATAATGAATAGATCATACCACTTCTGAGTTTCCCAATCATCAGCTATTTAAAGCAATATGGTCAGAAACTAACTTCCCCACTAGCCTTCTATAGAGCCCTTTGAAGATCACTCAAACCAATCTATCTATCTATCTGGTATAGGCATGGAGCTTTGTTGGCAAAAATCCATCCATGGCTCTTAAAAGAAGCATGGAGGATTGTGTGAGAGGGTTCTCACCCTTCACACTCCACCTCCTAAAGTTTGCTTATGCTTTAGCTATTGGCTTCTCTAATCAATAACCACAAAAGGGTATGACACATGGAGGAACATAGTTCTCTCTATGAGTGGCATGAAGCAGAGAAGCATTCTCCATGAGCAGAGAAACTTTGGCTACAGCCAAGCAAACCGGCAAGTCACAAAAAGGCAATGGACTACTCTTTCTCATTAAGGGGTCCTCATGACTATGTATGTATTGACTCTATTGTAGTTCTTCATCTTATTTCAGTAGAATGTAATAAACAAAGATGTTCTTCCTTTGAGAAGCTACATACCAACTTGTGTTGTCCATAACACTCAATTTGCAGATGACTAAAATCCGGCTTTCTCTTCAGTTTCTTCAGATAAGTAGGTAGGTAATTATGTCCTTATATATCCCTCTCCCTTACCTTGATTTTTCTCATGTGTGTTAGTGTGTATGCTTGCTGTGTTTCGAGACCTTATATGCAATAAAAGAATTATGGTAGTGTTTTAGTTCCTTAAAGGGTAGGATTATGTTCTGTAGAAGTTGATTGGTTAGAAAAGCTGCAAAGCCCTCCTGGAAAAGTTGTTAAAGTCAACAATGATCATGCCCCTTTTTCCTTTAGTTTCTGATTTAACTGGCACTGAAAGTATTCCGGGAAACTATAGGGATGAATAGTTTATCCTCTTCATGTAAAAGAGAACATTCACAAAAATGAAAAATTTATTTGTTAAAATTGATATGAAGTCAATGACTAATACCGTATCAACCCAGGCAACGTTTATTAGTCTTGAGGGAATTATTCCGGGAACTAAAGTGTCTCTTTGTTTTAAATTTTGAGAGAATCATTTTAAAGTATTGAACTTGATTAAGATATGTATCCAAGTTAATCTCCAATCACAAACTTTAAAATGTACATTGCAATAAGCGAAATTGATTATGGGTGCCAACTAAACAATCTCTCAAGTTAGCCTAGACAAATGAGTTCAATGGAAACCAAATCACGATATTCATAGAATTATTTTCTTTTCCAACAAATAACTATTAAAAAATTTATCTAAACAAAATCGTAGTCTTCGTGGTGATAAGAAAAATCTCGATGTCACACTAGATGATTTATGTCAAGGAGAAGATGAATATTCAGTTGTTTCTGCTACCTTAATTGTTTAAGCGTGGATTATATTGTTAATGAAAAGTTTCAGTGTGACCAACTTAAAAAGCTGCAAACTACTCTTTCTCGCGAGTAGAAACACCTTAATGGAAGCTCAAGCTCGTTCTGAATACAGTTTTGGAACTCGGAAGAGAATTTTATTTCAACATTACCTGTTATTACCCACTCGGAGTGCCCTTTTGTTTTAAATAGAATTGCCATTATGTCTAATATTTTTCCTCATCACAAGCACCACAAAAAATCACCATTTTACATAAATTGGATCCTATGTTTTGTGGAACTGATGTATCATAGAGATTCACATCTAAACTAAAACATAGAAACTTTGTATAACTCAAAGTACTATGACACGTGCTTGTAAATACCAAATAAATGAATACAAAATCCATTTACAATCTTCACAACTGTTTTAAGAAAGTGACTCCAAGCTCAAACCAATGGGAAGAATTGGCAAGCCAAATCCACTATCCTATTTCCTTCCCTTGATATCTTGTCATTCTAATCAAACTATAACTGAAGACATGCAGCAAAAACTCATAACATACATATGTTGAATAAAAACATGCATAAAGAATAAGAAACTGGTAGTGGAATGAATGGTCATGAGGAAATTTGTTCAGCTTTTCCATGTTCCCTTTCCATATTTTAAGAGAGAAACATAGAGCAATTCATTCCAAGTATCTGGTACCCCAGGCAAGCACCAATGGCTGCAATCTTCGAATAGTGCAGCAGTGTTATGATTCATTGATGCCTTATACCCCGTTCTGTATACTGAAGGATGTCCATCTTTTCTGTAATCTGTAAGCCTACTTATGTTCATATATACTACTCGGGCTTTCATTTGTTGGATGACATGTTCGAGAGCCAACATTTTTGAAGGATATCTTTGTAAGTAAGCTTCATTGAATATTGGCTCAGTTTCTTTATGGCACTGTCCTCCTGAATTCCATTGCCCACCCCTGCAATGTATAAGAGTTTATTCATCAAGGTATCTATACCAGATGGATAGGAAATTATGAATCTCTCTAAACTTGCAAAATACACAATTGAAGTCACAACCTCCTTAGACAAGTTTAAGAAAGCAAGGAGAAGGGTTAATGTTCTTGTTAACTAATTATGATGGTGGTTAAGTCAAATGATAAAATGTCTACTTTTGATAGAACTGGACCAGAACAGGGGAATTCATTTTATTTGAATTAGAATGCTACAACTCAAGGATTACACACTCTGATGGATTTGAGGTCTCATCACCCTCCTATTCTCTTCTCAATTTTTGTTCAACCCGTAACTAATCCCTTCCACAACTATTTATAGCCTCTTGTCTAACCACAATTGGTTATAACTAACTAACAATTATCATAGTTGTCCTACAACTGACAGCTCTCTAACTAACTAATTCAAGATGGACCTTGTCCTCAAGGTCAATTTGAGGAAAAACAGTTTGTACTTCGTCAGCAAGTTCCCAGCTATCTTCATGATTTGGTTCCAGTTAAACACCTCAAACACGCTTCTAAGCATCGATTAGCTACTTCCGTCTGCCCATATGTTTGAGGATGATAAGCAGTACTCATCTTCAATTAAATGTTTGCTTTCTTGAACAACTCCTTCCAAAAGAGGCTCATAAAAAAGTTTGTCTCTATCAGAGACTATCGAGGCAGGAAACCCATGCAGTCTCACCACTTCTTAAATGAATAACTCAGCTACTTCCTTAGCTGTATAAGGATGACTTAATGCAAAAAAAATGAGCATGTTTAGTCAGCCTAACCACTACCACTAAGATAGTGTCTTTCCCTTGAGCCTTTGGTAAACCTCCAATGAAATCCATTGAGATATCAGTCCATACCTTAGTTGGAATAGGTAGGAGCTACAACAACCCTGCAGGAGCTATTGTATTGTTTCTTTGACAAATTTCACATAAAGCAACATAGTCCCTTATAGTTTTCTTCATTCCTTTCCAAAACACCACATTAGCCACCCTCTTGAAGGTTCTAAAAAACCCCAAATGTCCTTCCAAAGGGGCATCATGCAATTATTTCAAAAATAGAGGGATTCTAGTGGAATTTCTTGACAAAACTAGTCTATCCTTGAAGTATAGTTTACCTCCATGAATGGTATATCCAGGCTTCTCTTTTGTTTTAGTTAGAATCCCTTGATAAATTCCATATAATTGAGGATCAACTTGTATTTCTTCCTCCCAATCAGCTCATTCCTCCTCTTGCACCAACGAAATTGCTGAAAATGAAAATTGTCTGGATAGTGCATCAGCCAATATATTCTCCTTGTCTGGTCTATAATGAATATCAAAATCATAACCAATCAATTTAGTAGCCCACTTGAAGTGTTCTTCACTCATAAGCCTCTTCTCATTTAGGAACTTCAAACTCCTTTGATCAGTCCTAATTAACAATTTCTTTCTTAGCAGATAGTGCCTCCCTTTCTTCATTGCTAATTCCACTACCATTAGTTCCCTCTCATATACTGACTTGAGTTGAGCCCTGTCTGATAGAGCCTTGCTCCAAAAAGCTAAAGGTTTCTCTTCCTACAATAAAATTTCTCTTAGTCCAGTTCCTGTTGCATTCGTTTCCAAGATAAAAATTTTAGAGAAATCTGGTAGTGCCAGAATAGGAAGCCTCCTCATTGCTACCTTAAGCTCTTCAAAGGCATAAGTAGCTTCTTCCCTCTAATGGAATGCATCCTTCTTGAGCAGAGCATTCAAGGGTTGTGCAATTTTTCCATAATTCTTCACAAATCTCCTGTAATACCCTACTAACCCCAGAAATCCTCTTAATCCTTTAGCATCCTTAGGTCTAGGCCACTCAGCCATTGTTGTCAATTTACTAGGGTCAGCTTCCACACCTTTTCCTAAAATAATATGCCCCAAATATTCCAAAGAATTCTGACCAAAATTGCATTTTTTTTCTTGTTCACCTTCAATTCATGTTGCTGCAGAACTTGTAAGATTGTCTTCAAATGCATGTGGTGGTTCTCAAGGCTACTACTATATACAAGTATATCATCAAAAAATACTAATGCAAACTGCCTTAAGAAGGGTCAAAGCACCTCATTCATAAGTGCTTGAAAGGTGGATGGTGCATTAGTCAACCCAAAAGGCATGACCAAGAATTCATAATGACCCTCATGAGTTCTGAAAGTTGTTTTCTGGATATTCCTCTTCCTTCATTCGAATATGATGATACCCATAATAGCTTGGAAAACCAATCAGCTCCCCCCCCCCTCCAACTTCATCCAATAGTTCCTCTATAATTGGGATAGGGAACTTATATGGCACAATAATTTTATTAAGTGTCCTATAGTCTACACAAAATCTATAACTCCCATATTTTTTCTTAACTAAAATAATTGGACTAGCATATGGACTAGTACTAGTTCTAATAATTCTAGCAATTAACATATCTCTTACCATCTTTTCAATTTCATCCTTCTGATAATGTGGGTATTTGTAGGGCCTTAAGTTGGGGATCTTGGTTCCCTCTTGGATAGTGATAGCATGATCTCTTTCTCGATGTGGTGGTAGCCCTTGAAGTTCCTAAAAACTTGTTCAAACTGTGTCAGCAGCTGTGCCACCAGGTCAGGAACTACTTCCCAACCCTTTTCTCCTTCCACCTGTTTTAATTCCATCATAAACCCTTGGTCAGATTCCAGCATGGTCCCCTTGATCATTTTCATGTTAATGGAAGCTTTTATCAACTCTGGTTCAGCTCTCAATAGGACTTTTCTATTCTGCACTAGCACTGTTAATGTCAATTTCTAGAAATTGGCCTCAATGACCCCCAATCCAGCCAACCATTCCATTCCTAACACCAAATCCAGACCACCCAATTCAAACAAATAACAACTCTATGTAAATTGTAAATCTTGCAATTCAATAGGCAAGGATCTACACACTCCTTGACACCTAACCTTGTGTCCATCTCCTACTTCTACAAAATATAAGCCTGTAGGGGTTACCTCCAACCTTAGCTCCTTAACTAATTTTAGCGATATGAAGTTATGAGTGGCTCCACAACCAATTAGCAGAATCACCTTTTTATTCTTAATTTTTTCCCACAACTTAAGAGATTTCCGGGTGGTAAAACCCCAATACTATCCAAGGATAATTAGTGAAACTCCCCCATCTCTTCTTCTTTATCCTCCCCTTGTGGGCTCCTAGGATCTCCTTCCTCCTCTTCCATAATCATCAATCTAAACTATCTATTTTTGCACACATGTGTAGGATTATACTTTTCCTCGCATATGAAATACTCTCCCTTCCTCATCTTTTCATTTACCTTCACAGGAGACCAATTATGGAACGTCCTTCTACCTTTCCAAGCACTTGTCCTTGTTTTTACAACATTCTGAAGGTTAGTCACCTTATTGTTTGCTGGCTGCCAATCTCTTACCCCTTCTGCCCTGAATGAACAGTTTTCTGCAAATTACTCCCCCTCCCATCACCCACGGGTAACTTCCCTAAAATTTTGCTCTTATCCTCCACTCTTCGAGCCTTAACCATGGCTTCCATCAAGTTCTTTGGCTCATAACGCCTTACTTCAGTGCTAATCTCTTCCTTTAACCCCTTGAGAAACACTTCCACCAGAAATGTCTCCTCCAACCCCTTCACCATTCCAACACACTTCTCAAATTGACTGATGAATCCTTACACTGTCTCTTCTTGTTGCAGTGTCAATAGTGCTTGAAAAGGATTTCCCAAGCTTGCAGCCTGAAACCTTTGAGTGACAACAATCTTGAATCCATCCCAAAAATGATTTGGATTCCAAGATTCCCACCATTGGAACCAACTCAAAGCTTCCCCCTCCATCGTGATCATCACTGCTTCCAACTTGTCCTCTTCCCTAACTGCCTATAACCGAAAATATCACTCAATCTTGGTCAACCAGCCCAATGGATCCTCACCGTCAAATATGGGCAATTCTAAATTCCTCCACCGATTGTCGTTGTGCGCTGTCATACCTTCATCCCCTCCGCTCGCGTAAACTGTATGCACGTTCGTCGCTGGAGATTTTTTCTCCCACACCACTGCCAACCTTTGGATCATCCCTTCGACCAAGCTCAGCTGCGATTCCACTACTTCACGATTCTCCTCCATTGCTTTCTCCATAGCTTCCATGCGTGTCTCCATTCTTGCGTTCACTTTTGTCACCATTAATGATTCTACGCCCCAAGATCGGAGATCTGATACTAGTTGATAGAACTGGACCAAAACAGGGGAATTCGTTTTATTTGAATTAGAATGCTACAACTCAAGGATTACACACTCTAATGGATTCGAGGTCTCATCACCTTCCTATTCTCTTCTCAATTTCTGTTCAACCTGTAACTAACCCCTTCCACAGCTATTTATAGCCTCTTATCTAACCACAATTGGTTATAACTAACTAACAGTTATCTTAGCTGTCCTACAACTGACAACTCTCTAACTTACTAACAACTATCTTAGCTATCCTACAACTGACAGCTCTCTAACTCTTCCAAGGGTATTTTCTAACATACACCTTTCCCCTTCTATTTCTCCCTCTATCAACTCTGTTGCTAGTAGTTAATTCAAACGATAAGGGTTAATGGTTAGTTAATTAGTTTAAATGATAACTAGTTTCTTTTTTACGTAGCAGGTAAATTTAATTTTTTTTAAACAAAGAACCAAATTCAACTATGAGGGTGATACCAAATTGGTGTTAAAAAAAATATTAAGAGCTTATTGCATTCTAGAATCTGCAGTAGTAGTTTACTAAAATATCAATAATAAAGACAGGTGCACAACCTGCTTCTAACAACAGATCAAACTGGAAACATGGTTTTTCCAGCCTAGTTACAAGGAAGTAAAGATGAAGGGGAACTTGCTGAAAAGTTATAAACTTGTAAACCAATAGCAATAACAAAAATAAAGTAGCGAAAGAGGTTTTAGCCAATAGGAAAAGTAGAGAGTGTCGGGAAAACAAGGTAATCAACTGTTGAGTTCATTCAATTTCAAGTTTTCAACTACCAACAACATTATGTTTATCTCCTGATAAAAAAGATGCTGTGTAATATTTCTAAGGGTATACTACCAATTCCCAATTTTCTAGCAATGAAGCATTGCATGTTCATTATTTCTTATAAGGAATTGTAGACAGTCAAGTGAAGTAGTGAACATTGTGATAGTCAATATATAGATGAGACAGGACCTTGGCAAATTACCATGTCTGTATTAACACATATTTCCAGTTAGAAAGAGGCTAAAACTAATTTTAGAGTCCAATTAAAAGTAAGGAAACAAAACAATTAAATTCTGGAATCTGGGTCAGAACAGTACCAGAAATGGGTAACTGAGAATCCTCTGAAGAAAACCTGAGTTTGATCGGCATTAATTTTTTGGTCAACCCATTTAGCCCAAGTGGTCAAGGCCCTTGTATATGCATCCAGAACCTCAAGTCTTGGGTATACATGGTTTCCTTCTTGATAATAATCTTCTCTGTAGCAGTACCAGATGACAGCAAAATGAGAAAAAGAGATTAAAAAAAAGATATAAATAGAGAAAAGAGATAAAAAAAAAATTACAAACATAAGAGGAAATTAAAATTGGCATACTAAAACTCTGTTGTTATTAGCATCTTTGTAATATATGGATTCTAATCAGACTTTGAAGCGTAGATAGTGATTTTAAGGTAATGTTCAATTCAAAAAAAAAATTAAAAAGGAACTGAACTCACCCTTTTGATGTTTTATCATGGGTCCACCAATGTCCTGTGTTGAAGACTATGATATTAGCATCGCAATACCTGGCCGTAGTACGGTCCATCAAATCCAATCTTAATGTCTCAAATGAACCATTTTTGCCATTGAAAGTTGACTCTTGAACAATGAATGGTGAAACAACAAAATCCACCGAACAATTATAATCCTAAGAATACAACAAAAATTCTAGTCTGCACCATACCCATAAAAGATTCACACTACATAAACAACATAGAAGTGACAAGGAAACTTGCCTCAAATCTAAAAGCATAGACACCTTTCTTCTTAAACTCCCTTCTTCCAGAAATTTCAAAAACCCGCTTCTTGTTCTTGATGCTTTGACGGAGAATGCATACAAGTGACTCCCACATGTTCCTGTTCAGTGAATCCCCCACGAAAACCAGCCTCTGCCCGCGCAACCTCTCCAGAAAATCAGTTGCATTCAAACTGAGAGGTGGCATTACATCAAAAATTAATCAAAAACAAGACCACTAATTGTACATTTTATTGCTGAAATTAAATGCATAGCTTTGCTTAGAATTAAATACACTTTAAGCCAAACTGAGTCCAACACACTAGACTCAAAAAAGTCCCAAACCCTCTTGCACAAATTTAATAATGCAAAAGTCTTGGTTCTAATTTCATATGCAGACATCATGTTTATCACAAACCTTTCTTTCACATAGTTATTACAATAAATAATGAATATTAATTTTTTATTCCTTATTCCAATACAAACCATTTTCCTACTTTACATGAACAATAACACTACATAGTCTTGCTGAAAAAAAGTTATCATATATATCAACCTTGGAATTTTGCACCCATTTGGCTGCCACCTCCATTTAACATATTCAGCATCAGGCCTCCCATTACGGTGACAATTAAAATCTCGATCAATAAGGCGACAAGACCCTAAAGGATAATGTGGCTTTGAACCATCTCTTACCCACTTTCCATCAAAAATGTCACATTTTTCATCATATAAACCAACATGCATTTCGTCATTATGAGTGACAGTTACATTCTTTAAATTCTTTTCCCCATCTAAACCCCCTTCATGCTTTGATTGTTTTCCATTGTTACTCTCTGGCAACAAATTAGAAGAAAGACTAGAATTCTCCAAACCCCTCCCTTCTGCAACACTCTTAATGTTTTCACCTGACACATTATTCACTCCATGAAGAATTTCCATAGCAACACTTCCCTCTTCAATTCTCTGCACAGAACTCTCTGACCCATTTGACTTTGAAGTGTCAAAAGTGTTACTCTCAGAGGAAAAAGTGTGGCTAGTGTTGAAAGGCAACAAGGGGCAAGGACCAATAGAAGAGTTTGCACCAACAGCGTCAAGTTTTGGAACAAAGACTGAAACTTTAGGAACCCTGAGGGAGTTACTGAGAAGAAAGAGGGACACCAGAACAAGAGAAGCTGAAACACTTAAACTGAACCAAGTGAAAAGCCTTCTTCTGTGTGACAGAAAGGACTCAGAGAACGCTACTCTCTTCACATTAAAAAGAACATGCATGCTGTTCTTGTGAACAAACGCAAAAACCAAGTGTAACAAAGTGGTTTCTGAGGTATGAAACAAGTGAAGAAAACAATGTGCTTTGGAGGTTCAGAGTTTTCAGGTGATGCCAGGATGTGGTGTGTGTCTTCTTTATGTAGTGTGTGTCCTTTTGAAGGAAAGCAATGGAACACGACAGACAAAACCAGAATGAACCGCTGTTGCAATACAAGAGTAAGAGAGTAATAGCATATCATGTTCCCAAAAATAACCTCTAGATGCCTTTAAAAATTATTGCTTTGAATTATTTTTTCTTCAATATATGTTAATTAATGCAAGTTTATCAATTTACGCAATTTTATTCTTTTCTAAACAAATTAAGCACTTTAGTTCTCATAAAATAAGTGAATTTTAATTTTAATTTTTGTAAAAGATTTTTATTTTTATCCCTCTAAAATTTAACATTTTTATTTTTATTTTTATAAAATGTGTGAATTTTAACTTTTATTCTTATAAAATATTTTTTATTTTTGTCTCGTTAAAATATGAAATAACTATTATTGGTACCTATTATTTATTTTAAGGATTTAGAAAGAAAAATTAGAAGTATCACATGTAATGAGGTGTCACTTGGAACTATTTATTGACATTTTATTAATCACATAAGTAGTTAAGATGCTTCCGTAAAAAAAAAAATAGCTAACGGTTGTTATATAATAGAGGGAACAAAAAATTTAGGGATAAAAAACTGAAAAAATATTTTATAAAAATTAAAATCAAAACTGTCTTATTTATATAGTAACTAAAAATATATTTAAAAAGATCAATTTACGTTGCCTATATAAAATATTAAATATTAAATTATATGGCAAACTTCTTTAATTTTAAAGTTTAGAATTTTGATTGATATAATAAAAATAAAAAATATAAATTTATCATTAGGATATCAAATTAACATACTTTATATTTAAGATAATTTTGATCTTCTTATAATTTTCAATCCATGGTTTTGGTTTCCCTTTTTTTAAAATTGAAACATTAAGTCATCATATTTTATATATCAATTGACTTTTAATTGAGCATCGAAAATTAATATCATATTTTATATATCTATTGATTTTTAACTGATCATCAAAAATTAATATTGATTTTGATGTAATGTGTTTGACTTTTTGTGACATATTGTGTTGATGTAGAGTTTATATAGGTTGTGACATGATGTTCATATGATAACGAATTAAATAAAGTAAAAAATAAAAAATATCTTTTTAAAAATTAAACTAATAATTTTCATAAAACAACTCAACAATAAATAGTCACTTGCTTTGTTTATCTAATTTTAAAAATAACATTTTTTATGTATCATTATGTTAAGAATGGTTGATTTTTTTTTTCAATTATAAATTTATTAATTAAAACAAATTTATTTAATATATAAATACATTAACTTTTGTTTTATATCGTTTTACATATTTTATTTTTGAATCATTTACATAATTTAATTTAAATTTTACCAATTTATATTGAACTACATAAATAATATGTAAATTATTTACATAAATTATTTTATATAATTTATACAAGTTTTGTAAATTGATTTTAATATAAAATATTTTCACTCTAATTATATAAATCAATATAATTGCATCAATTAATATGTAAATTTTTTTATGTGATTTAAATAAATTACATAAATTTATTTTAATATGAAAACCATTTTTATTATAATCATATAAATAATCAAATTTCATATATTTTCTTAGAAAACATAAATGTTAATATTTTCTTTTTAACTATAAAAATTTATTTAATAAGCAATTTTTTTATTCCAACTATATAAATTAAGAAAGTTACATAAATTAATATCTAAATTATTTATAAAAATTATACTATGCGATTTATACAAATTATGTAAATTTATTTTAATAAATAAATTATACAATTTTTATTCTAATTATTAAATTTAGTATTTAATTTTTTATATTATTTAAATAAGGGACCAAAAGTCAATTTTAGCCTTTATATTAACTATTTATTTAGATAATTTAAATATTAAATTATGAAATTAAATTATAAATTGGTAAAATAAAAATAAAATATTTAAACTATTTGATATACAAATATGTAAAATGATATAAAATAAAAGTAAAAATAAATATAATAGATAATTTTTTTATTATAAATTTATAATTAGAAAAAGGTTTAAAGTTTACGTAAAAATAAAGAGAAAATATTGCTCATAAAATTAACCAAGCAAAGTAAGTGGTGTAGTGATTTATTACCTTCTCTTGGTATAACATGTCATGGATTCACTTTCTATCAAGATACTTTTATTTTTTTTTCTTTATTTAATCTATGATCACATAAACATCATATCAATAGTCTATATAAGTGTCATGTCAATATCAATATGTCACATCATTTGACTTTGGACAGTTAATCGATAGAATGACCAAATTTATCGATTCTAAAAAATAGAGAGATATGTTTTTGATTCTCATGATCGAATTTGATTTTAGCCCTTAAATTTTTTTTCATGAATTTTGGTCCTCAATTTTTTAATCACATTTCACATGTGTATCACATGACATCATTGAACAAAATCAAGATTTTGAAAAGAAAAAAATAAGGACTAAAACCATTTTGACCAAATCTTTAGAGATGAAAACCATAATTTTAAAAATGAAAGGACTAAGGTCAAGTTTGACCAAATTTTCAAGAAAAAAAAATATTTTACTATAATAAAAATGATTTCTTGACACACTTGTAAAAAAAATTAATATTAAACAAATGTCCAAAGACCAAAAACAAATTTTAATATGATTTTCTTGAAGATTTCCTTTAATTTTTATGGAAAAATAAAGCAAAACACTTACAAATGAAAGCACCATCTAAACTGCCAGAATAATGTCTCACGCTTTATTGAAGGAAGTGGAATTTTTTAATTGGAGGAATAATGGGTCTTGTTATCGAAAAGAAAAACCTAAAGTGTAATATTAACATAAAATTTTCTATAATAATAATAATGAGCACAACGACGGCTAAATATTATCTTCTATATGCTCTATGAATAACAAAAAAATTGTAATAAAAAAGTTTTGTTTACTCTTTCAAAGGCATAAAATTATTAATGATTGAAATAAATAATTTTAGATAATATTTAAAATATTATAAAACTTATTTATTAATACAACCTAAAAATATAAATAATTTTTAATATGTATATGTATTAAAAAAATCCTTACCAAAAAAAAAATATTATAAAATTTAGCCAAAATTTCAGGGGTTCCATGGCCCCCCTCAAGTATAACTAATAGCTTCATCGTTGCTTATGTATGGAGTACCCTTAGCTCTATAGGAGCACCATCCCTCCACTACATGGGTGGGAATGCATTCCATTTAGGTATGGCAAATCTCTCCTTTAGAGAGACAAGAAAAATTCTATAGAGGAATTCACAATAGATGACCTAAAACACCTAACAAATCAAGGGACTAGCATGCATTTAATCGAAGGGTAACTTCCACCCACGAAAAACCGCATCCCTCCCTTAAAGGAAACAAATGTTTATGCATGATTACTTTTATATTTGATAATTAAATGGATGAGACGAATACACAGAGTTTTATACCCCTTGCTTATACAAATCCCTTCCTTTATTTCTTGATTTTGTCACCTTTGAGTTCATTTTGAAATCATAGATAGGAAAATAGTAATTTAAACTTGTGTTTTTTTTAAAAGAATCCAAGTAATGATTTAAGAGAGAGGAAAATGAGGTTTGAAACTTAATATGTAATAAGAAAACATGTTAATTAGTTTGAAAAGAAAACTATAGCAAGCTCGATTAGTAACTTAACTAGGGTCAAAATCCTTTTTGAGATAATTATATATCAACTTAGATACAGTTAAGCATACGAAAATATAGGAACTTAATTCCCTAGTTTTGAAAATCAAAAGCTTAGATAAAAATAACATTCTTTGACTTAAAACAATTTAGAACTGCATATTGATACATACAGCTTTTCCATCGCTGCAATTCATTTTTATTACTCTACTATGATTAGAGCATTTTTTTTTCAATGAATTTTTTTCTACTTTTACGAATTTATTTATTTTCCATCAAAGAAAAAAGAAGTACAAAATCTACCGGTCTATTCTCATATTCTAGCTATGCCAGTAGCTATGATTGGAGCTTGCAAAAAAGCCCAACCCGCACATTGCTCTATGAACTGCACCTGCCTTCCGTCTTAGTTCGTAACTACAAAACTTCTTCTTTGAAGGAACGCAATTTCGATTAGAAAATTCTTAAAAATAGAAAACTTATCAATTGAGGCTGAGAATTGACAGAGGCTCTCTCAAAACGTTAAGGACTTAGTGGAAATCTTTTCAAGATTTTACTACAACCATAGGTGTTGAAGCATTAACATTTGCATTGTAATCGAGAGAAAGTGTTCGTACAACCCCATTGAACCACCGTGCCCATCCATCACCAACCTTACCCATCCTCCATCCCACTCCGATAATCACCACCATGTCTTCCACATTTCCACCTTTTCACCCACAACTCGTCCTTTTGCACCCCGTATCTCTTGCAGTCTTCTTTTTTCTCTCTATCACAACCCATCTAATTGGGACAGCCATGAGACAGTCGAGGAGTGGCTATGGAGAATTTGTTATAAATGTGACTTATGTAAGAACTAATAAATAAATAATTAATGACTAAATTATAATTAAGTTAAATAGAAAAAAAAATTTAGAGGTATACTTGATTGAAATAGTTGATATAAAATGAATTAATATCCAATATCGTGAAACAAGATTCTCCTCCTAATAAAAAAGTGTATTTTCTAACTCTTAGTCATCACAACTTAGAGAAACATAAAGAATAGGAGAAAAGTCTCACAGTGAGACAGAGATACACACTATTTATCCATTGTTTGTGAGAATCGTAGGTTTTAACATTCTATTGATTTCTTATAATTATTAATTTAGGAAATCTTTATCCGAGTATGTTATGAAATTTATAATTCTTCAAAAATATTATTTTTTTCCAATACATGAACCCTAATTATGAAATTTAAGGATTGTATTTTTCCCACGGTAAGTATAAAATTTTTACATTGAAAAAGATATCAATTAATTAGCTTTCAAATCATAAATATAAATTATATTATTTTAAATGTATTCAAGGGAGAAAGTATAATATTGCAGCAAGCGAAAGTTCCACTACGTTTATTGAATGAATGGAATGGAGAAAGCCAAAGTCCTCTCTACGTGTATGGCTTAAGGAATTCTTTGGAATTGTTATTCCAACCCTCTTTTTGTTATTTTCAATCTCATGTGCTCATTTTTTTCAATATTATTATTAAATGTGATTAAAGGATTGAAAGTTTATGTCCTATAATTAAATTAACGTGAATGCTTTAAAATTGTGGGCAACAGTAACTATGTATATGCTATATATTGGCTTGAATGTGATTGGATTGTTATTATTTTATTGGTTATAATGAAATGTATAATATTTATTTGGCCTGGAATGAAATTAATAAAATGGCTATGAATTGTTAATAGCAATAAATATGTGCAAACCATATATTTATTTGGAATCAAGTGTATAATGAATTTGTTAGTCACCAAAGTGGTCAAATTTATAAGATTATTTAATTCCAAATTAATTATTATTTCAATTACTCATAGAATAACGAATATTAAATTATATAATTATTGATTTATGGGTAGTTGAAATTCATTGTTATGAGGAATTTATGGATCACCCGAAGGTTGATTAATTGTTCTTATAATTAATGAATATAATTGTAGGCGATTTATGTGTATCATTAGTTTTATTTATATACCCAAAGGAAGTAGGTACTACTAATTGGTGCATATTTAATTGTCAAATAATGTTAAGAATTTTATTAGCATCATAATATTTGTATATTGTGGTTGATGTATCACCCAAAGGAGAACACCAATATATGACATGTGTTTTATGTCTCAAAACACTTATGTGAATTTTATTATGCAGTGCTTGTTCCTAATTCATTGAACTCTCATGTATTATCTGTGCTAATTTTTAATGGGCTTAACTTCTTTGACTGAAATGAGCAAGTCCAATTTCATCTCGATGTTTTGGATCTTGATCTTGCTATATTGGAAAAGAAGTATGCTACTATTACTGATGCTAGTAGCAATGAAGAGAAAGGCCATTATAAAGCTTGAGAAAGATCTAACAGATTCAACCTAATGTTCATGAGAATGATTGTTGTAGATAATATTAAGATAACTCTCCCTAAGACTGATAATGCTAAAAAGTTTGTGGGGTTAGTGGGAGAGCGCTCTCAAATAGCTTATAAGTCTCTTGCTGGGACATTAGTGAGTACATTGACCATCATGAAGTTTGATGGTTCACGTACTATGCATGTACATGTCACTTAGATGACAAACATTGCAATAAGATTTAAGACCTCGGGAATGGTTGTGAATAAGAACTTCCTTGTTCAGTTTATTTTGAACTCATTACCATTTGTGTATGACCTGTTCCAAATGAGCTATAATACCATGAAAGATAAACGGAATATGCATGAATTGCATAGTATGTTAGTTCAAGAAGAAACAAGGCTTAAGAATCAAGGAAGTCACTTAGTCAATTATGTAAGCCACCAAGGGAATCAAGGAGCTGGAAAGAAATTTGTGAAGAAGCATGGTAAAGGAAAAGGGCCATTAAAGATCAATGAAGGTTCTGTGCATATCCAGAAGAAGGCATCAAAGAGCAATCATTGTCATTTCTATGGTAAATCTAGACACTTCTAGAAGGATTACCCAAAGCGTAAGTCTTGATTCGAAAAGAAAGGTGAGCTTAATGCTCATAATACATGGTGGATTGATTCTGGATGTACGACTCATGTTTCTAATATTGTGCAAGGATTCCTTACAATCCAAACCATAAGCCCAAATGAGAAGTTCGTCTTCATGGGGAATAAAGTGAAAGCTCCAGTGGAAGCAATCGAGACTTATCATTTAAAACTTGACGCTGAACATCATTTAGATTTACTGGAAACTCTTTATGTACCTAGTTTATCTAGGAATTTAGTTTCATTATCTAAACTTGATGTTACTGGATATTCTTTTAAATTTTTGGTAATGGATGTTTCAGTTTATTTATGCATAATCATCTCATTGGTACTAATGTTCTTTGTGATGGCTTATATAAATTGAAATTAGATGGTTTGTATGTTGAAACCGTTTTAACTCTGCATCATAATGTTGGTACTAAACATAGTTTATTGAACGAACGATCTACTTTCTTGTGGCATAAACGTTTAGGTCACATTTCCAGAGAAATGATGGAAAGATTAATGAAGAATGAAATTCTTCCTGATCTAGATTTTATGGATCTAAATATTTGTATGGATTGTATTAAGGGAAAACAAAGAAAACATACAAAGAAAGGAGCTACAAGAAGCACTCAGCTTCTTGAAATTATGCATACTGATATTTATGGACCTTTGATGTTAATTTTTTCGAAAAGGAAAGATACTTTATCACCTTTATTGATGAATATTCACGTTACGTTTATGTCTACTTATTGCAGTAATCTTAGGCAATGGATGCCTTAGAAATTTACTTGAATAAAGTAGAAAGACAATTAGACAGAAAGTTGAAAGTTGTTAGGTCTAATAGAGGTGGTGAGTATTATGGAACATACGATGAAACTGGGCAACACCCAAGTCCATTTGCTAAACTCCTTCAGAAATGTGACATTTGTGCGCAATACACAATGTTTGGTACACCACTGTAGAAACAAGCTTCATGATGATGAATCAAGTTGATTCAAGTAGTTTTGATGATGACAAAGATGATGACAAAAAGCCCAAGAAAATGATTTCAAGATTGAGTCAACAAGTTCAAGATCAAGTTTAATTTCAAGTTTCATGAGAAGAAATCAAGAAGATTCAAGGATCAAGATAAGTTTGATTTCAAGATTCAAGAGAAGAAATCAAGAAGACTTCACAAGGGAAGTATTGAAAAGATTTTTCAAAAAACAAACATAGCAAAGTTTTGTTTTTCAAAAGAATTTTTCTCAAAATTTTCTAAGTTACCAAAGTTTTTACTCTCTGGTAATAGATTACCAGTTTCCTGTAATCGATTACCAATAGCAAAGTTTGATTTCAAAAGCTTTTAACTGAATTTACAACGTTCCAATTGTTTTTTAAATGGTGTAATCGATTACAATATATTGGTAATCGATTACCAGAGTATATGAACGTTGAAATTCAAATTCAATTGTGAAGAGTCACATCTTTTCATAAAATGCTTTGTGCAATCGATTACATGGTTTTGGTAATCGATTACCAGTGACAAGTTTTGAATAAAAATCCAGAGATGTAACTCTTCCAATGGTTTTTTAGGTTTTTCCCAAGGTTATAACTCTTCCAATGGTTTTTCTTGACCAGACATGAAGAGTCTATAAAAGCAAGACCTTGACTTGCATTTCAATAACTTTTTATATATTCTTTTACAACCTTTGAATCTCTTTGAATATCTTTTTGAACTTCTTCTTCTTCTTCTTCCTTTGCCAAAAGCTTTCTGAGTTTTCTGGTTTCCAAACCTTGTTCTTTCACATAAAACAAAAGTGTGCTATATCTTTTTATTCTCTTCTCCCTTTGCCAAAAAGAATTCGCTAAGGACTAACCGCCTGAATTCTTTTTGTGTCTCTCTTCTCCTTTTTCCAAAAGAACAAAGGACTAACCGCCTGAATTCTTTTGTGTCTTCCTTCTCCCTTTTCAAAGAATTCAAAACGACACAGTCTGAGAATTCTTTTGATTCTTCCCTTTCCCTTAAACAAAAGATTTCAAAGGACTAACTGCCTGAGATATCTTTTGTTTCCCCTTCACAAAGTTTCAAAGGACTAACCTGAGAACTTTGTCTTAACACATTGGAGGGTACATCCTTTGTGGTACAAGTAGAGGGTACATCTACTTGGGTTGTTGTAACTGAGAACAAGAGAGGGTACATCTCTTGTGGATCAGTTCAAGTGGAGGGTACATCCACTTGGTTGTTCAAAGAGAACAAGGGAGGGTACATCCCTTGTGGATCTTTGCTTGTAAAGGTTTTTACAAGGTTGAAAAGAAATCTCAAGGACCGCAGGTCACTTGGGGACTGGATGTAGGCACGGGTTGTTGTCGAACCAGTATAAAATTCTTGTGTTTGTCTTTTTCTTCCCTACACTCTTTAATTTCCGCTATGCACTTTAATTATCGCTTTTACATTTGGTTAAGTTTCAATTATTGTTCTTTACTTTCTTAACTTTGTAGTAAAAGCCTAATTAAATATAGTAACATTAAGAAGGTTAGATTTTTAATTAGTAAAGGTTCATTAATAATTTATTCAACCCCCCCTTCTAAATTATTCTGAGGCCACTTGATCCAACAACCACAACAAAATGGTGTATCAGAAAGGCATAATAGAACTTTAATGGATATGATTAGGAGTATGTTAAGCAATTCAACTTTACCCGTATCTTTGTAGATGTATGCCTTGAAAACTATCATGTATTTGTTGAATAGGGTTCCTAGTAAGGTAGTTCCAAATACATCTTTTGAACTGTGGACTAATAGAACACCTAGTATAAGGCACTTGCATGTTTGGGGTTTTCATGCATAAATAAGGGTTTATAATCCATAAGAAAGAAAACTCGATGCAAGAACAATCAGTAGATATTTCATTAGTTTTCCAAAAAGTCAAAGAGTATATGTTTTATTGTCCTAATCATAGTATGCGAATTGTGGAAACTGGAAATGCAAGGTTCATTGAAAATGGTGAAATTAGTGGGAGTACAATTCCACGAGATGTGGAAATTAAAGAAGTTAAAGTGCAAGTCCCTTTAACTTGTGCCTCTAACAGTAAGGTGATTGCTCCTTCAGTTGTTGTTCAAAACAATAATGAAGAAAACCAACACAATAATGAATCCATGATACATAATAAACCTATTGTGGAAGAACCACAAAAAGTAACGTTAAGGAGGTCTCAAAGATAAAGGAGACCAACTATTTCAAATGACTATGTGGTATACCTACATGAAACAGAAAAAAACTTAAGCATTAATGATAATGATCCAATTTCATTTTCACAAGCTATAAGCTGTGATAATTCTAAGAAGTCGTTAAATGCCAGGAAAGAAGAGATAAATTCCATGGAACATAATGGTGTTTAGGACCTTGTAGAATTGCCAAAGGGTTGTAAAAGAGTAGGTTGTAAGTGGGTCTTCAAGTGGCCTTAGAAATTTTAAAAAGGAGGGGTCGAATTAAGATTTCGTTGACTATTCCTAATTGAGAAGTTATGAACCACAAAGGAATCCCCTCCTTTGTGTTTAGTGATTACAACCAAGAAGGTATGCTCACTTATTACAATGAATCCCAAGGAACGTTGGTCCCTTGTGTCCAGTGATAACAACCAAGAAGTTGTACTCACTTATTGCAATGAACCCAAAAGACGTTGGTCTTTTGTGTCCAGTGATCAACCAAGAAGCAAATCCTGCTTCTTGCAATGAACCCAAGGAACGTAGGTCCCTTGTGTTCAGTGTTCAACCAAGAAGACCTTCTCTTGAAAACAGTCACCAAGAGTAGGTCTGCTGAAAAGCTTTTTGTAAGAATGGAGGAGAAGAAGAAAATAGAATTACACAAGTTTTTTCCCAATGAACTTTTCTTGACAAAGCAAGTATTAATTTAAATCTTAGTAAATATAATATCTTGATTTCTAAAGTACCCATTTTTTCTCCCCCTTTAGCAACATCAAAAAGCCAAAGTGCGTGGATGTAATAATAAACATATACCATATGCTAACAATCATAGCAACAAGTCAAAAACACAATAAACACCTATTTATCTAAGTCACTAGCATATAAAAGACCAAGCTCTCTTCTAATGGCAAAGAATGCTTCCTTTGGGAGAGGTTTGATGAAGATGTCAACAAGTTGATTTTTACTATCTACAAATTCTAAAACACAATCGCCTTTAAGAACATGATCTCTTAAAAAGTGATGCCTAATCTCTATATGCTTTGTTCTAGAATGTAGTATTGGGTTTTTGGATAGATTAATGACACTGGTATTGTCACACTTAATGGGTATGTGATCAAGAATAATTCCATAATCAGTCAATTGTTGCTTCATCCATAAGATTTGTGCACAACAACTGCCAACAGAAATATATTCTGCTTCGGTAGTGGATAAAGCAACACTATTTTGCTTCTTGTTGTGCCATGAGACAAGAGAAGATCATATAAATTGACAGGTTCCACTAGTACTTTTCTTGTCGGTTTTGGATCTGGCAAAATCCGAATCAGAATAACCTATTAAGTTGCATGTAGAGTTTTTAGGATACCATAATCCTAGGTTAATAGTTCCTAAGAGATATCTGATAATCCTTTTTACTGCACTCAAGTGTGATTGTTTGGGATTGGATTGGAATCTAGCACACATGCATACACTAAACATGATGTCTGGTCTACTGGTAGATAAATAGAGAAGAGATCCAATCATACCTCGATATTGCTTCATGTCTCTAGATTGACCAGATTCATCTTTATCTAAGTAACAACCAGTGCTCATGGGTGTGGCCATGTGCTTTGAATTTTCCATCCCAAATCTTTTGATCAGTTCTTTGCAGTACTTGGCTTGGTTGACAAATATGACTTCGTTGGTTTGCTTAATTTGAAGCCCAAGGAAGTAGTTTAAATCTCTCATCATTGACATCTCAAATTCGCTTTGCATATCAAGAGAAAATTCCTTGCACAGAGAATCATTAGTGGATCCAAAAATAATATCATCAACATATATTTGAACTAATAGAATATCATCATCCTTTTTCTTTATGAACAGAGTGGTATCCACTTTTCCTCTAGAAAAGTTTTCTCTATGAGAAATTTGGTTTGCCTTTCATACCATGCCCTAGGTTCTTGTTTTAAACCATATAGTTCCTTTTTCAATCTATAAACATGATTTGGCTTATCTGAATTTTCAAAACCTGGGGGTTGTTCTACATATACTTCTTCTTGAATTAGGCCATTTAAAAAGGAACTTTTAACATCCATTTGATAGAGCTTAAAATTCATAATGGATGCATAAGCTAAGAGCATTCTAATGGCTTCTAGTCTTGCAACAGGAGCATAAGTTTCTTCATAATCTATTCCTTCTTCTTGATTATATCCTTTTGCAACTAACCTAGCCTTATTTCTAATGACTATGCCATGTTCATCTAACTTATTCCTAAATACCCATTTTGTTCCTATAATGGGGTAGTTATGTGGTTTCTCAACTAGTTCCCAAACATTATTTCTCTCAAATTTATTTAACTCTTCTTGCATAGCAACTATCCATTGATCATCTATTATGGCTTCTTTTAAGTTTTTAGGTTCTATCATAGAAACAAATGTCATGTTATTGCATAAATCTTTGAGAGAGTGTCTAATTGTTACCCCTTTAGAGATATCACCAATAATGTTGTCTAGAGGATGATTTCTGGAAGCTTTCCACTCCTTTGGAAGATCATTGTTTGCTTGAGTTTCGTAGTCTTGAGAATCCTCATTGCTTTCATCTTTTTTCCTTTTAGAATCCCTTTCATGAGTATGTATCTCTTCTAAGAAATTTGAAACATCATCTAACACATCCTTTCTTGGAGAAATAACATTAGACTCATCAAAGGAAACATGAATGGATTCTTCAATATTCATACTTCTCTTATTGTATATTCTATATGCTTTACTATGCAAGTAATAACTAAGGAAGATTCCTTCATCCGCCTTGGCATCAAACTTTCCTAAGTTTTCTTTTCCATTATTTAATACAAAACATTTGCAACCAAAGACATGTAAATGTGAAATGTTTGGTTTTCTACCATTGAATAATTCATAAGGAGTTTTCTTTAAGATGGGTCTTATTAAAGCCCTATTTAGGATGTAACATGCAGTGTTAACGGCTTCCGCCCAAAAGTATTTTGGAAGAGGAGTATCATTTAATAAGGTTCTTGCTATTTATTCTAAGGATCTATTTTTCCTTTCAACAACACCATTTTGTTGAGGAGTCCTAGGTGCAGAGAAATTATGTTCAATTCTATATTCATCACAAAACATTTCAAATTCTCCCCCATGATCACTCCTTATAGAAATAATTTTGAGATTTTTCTTATTTTGAATAACTTTTGCAAGTTTCCAAAATGCTTGAAATGCATCATTTTTATGAGTGATGAACAATGTCCAAGTATATCTAGAATAATCATCAACTATGACAAGTGCATAATAACTTCCACCAAAACTCATGACTCCAGATGGACCAAAAAAATCCATATGTAATAATTGTAAAGGCTGAGTAGTTGAAACAATATTTATGGATTTAAATGATGCTCTAGTTCGTTTTCCCTTTTGACATGCATCACATAGTTTATCTTTTTCAAATTTTAGTCTTGGCAAGCCAACAACCAAATCTTTTGAAATTAATTTGTTTAAATGTTCCATATTTATGTGAGCGATCCTTTTATGCCATAGCCAAGGATCATTGTCTTTGCTAAGAAAACATTGATTATCATCTGATTTTTGTTTTAAATCTAACATGTAAACATTATTTTCTCTAAATCCTACATGCTCTATATCCTTATCATGTTCATGTTTAATGACACATTTTTGAGAATCAAATGATACCCTATAACCTCTATCACATAATTGACTAACACTAAGCAAACTATGCTTAAGCCCTTCAAAAAGTAAAACATTTTCAATAGAGGTTGAATAGTTCGTACCTATTCTTCCGACTCCAAGAATTTTACCTCTGTTGTTGTCGCCATAGGTTACATGCCCACTTTTCTTAGGAGAGATAGTTGTGAACTTTGAGGCATCTCCCGTCATGTGTTTAGAGCATCCGCTGTCTATGTACCACTTTTTCTTCAAGGGCTCCTCCTCATCACCTTTCATGATTCTTGGTCAATAAGCATACGCTTGCTTGCTCTTTCTCATTTTGATTAAGTTTTTGCAATTCTATCTCATGTTCCTGCAATTTTTTAAATAATGTGGCAAGAGACATAGTAGATAGATTTTTAGATTCTATAATGGCAATTACCATGGAATTTCCTTCTGGGAATAAGAAATTTGCTGAGGCCATATTTCTTGAAGTTTCTAAACTTTCTACAGGAAACCTGCTCTGATACCACTTGTTGGACAAGTGGCCTCAAATTTTAAGAAGGGGGAGGGGTTGAATTAAGATTTCATTGACTATTCCTAATTGAAATTTTCCCTTTCTTAATTATTCCCTAGATTCAATTATTTCTTTGTTAACAAGTTACTGAAATAATAAATGAAGGAAAATAACTTAAGGAAATGTAAAGACAATAGAAAGTAAAAGAGATAAGGGAAGAGAGAATGCAAAATCGGATTTATATTGGTTCGGCCACAACTTGTGCCTACGTCCAGTCCCGAAGCAACCCGCTTGAGATTTCCACTATCCTTGTAAAATCCTTTACAAGAAATAAACCACAAAGAAATCCCCTCCTTTGTGTTCAGTGATTACAACTAAGAAGTTACGCCCACTTCTTGCAATGAACCCCAAGGAACATTGGTCCCTTGTGTCCAGTGATAACAAACAAGAAGTTGTACCCACTTCTTGCAGTGAACCCAAAGGACGTTGGTCTTTTGTGTCCAGTGATCAACCAAGAAGCAAATCCTGCTTCTTGCAATGAACCCAAGGAACGTTGGTCCCTTGTGTTCAGTGTTCAACCAAGAAGACCTTCTCTTGAAAAAAGTCACCAAGAGTAGGTCTCTTGAAAAGCTTTTTGTAAGAATGGAGGAGAGGAAGAAAATAGAATTGCACAAGTTTTTGCCCAATGAACTTTTCTTGACAAAGCAAGTATTGAACAAAAACTCTTAGAAAGATGTTGAGAATGATTCAGATAATCTCTCTTTGAAATTCGTGCCATGGTCACATATTTATAGCCATTTGATGGCTCTTGAAGAAACCATGTTAGAAGTTGTGACTCTTGGCAATTTCTTCAAAACTAGTCACTTTAAAAGTTGTGACTCTCTTCAAAACTAGTCACTTTAAAAGTTGTGACTCTTCGCAAAATTTTCAAAAATCAGTCACTTTAAAAATTATGACTCTTGGCAATTTATTTTTCAAAATCAGTCACTAGTAATCGATTACCATTATAGTGTAATCGATTACACATCAACAATTGTGACTCTTCATGTTTAGATTTGAAAACCAACATTTAGAAAACACTGGTAATCGATTACAAATGTTGTGTAATCGATTACGCATGTTTGAAAATGTTTTATCACAAGTTGTGACTCTTGAAATTTGAAATTCAACGTTCAAAAACATTGGTAATCAATTAAATGTCCATGGTAATCGATTACTACTTTGTAAAACAATTATAAAATTGTTTTGGGCTTCTGGTAATCGATTACGGCCTTCTGGTAATCGATTACCAGAGAGTAAAAACTCTGGTAAAAGATTTTTCTTTGAAAAATTCTTTTGGACAAATTGTGCTATTCAATCTTTTCTTTGAAAAATTCTTTTTATACTTATCTTGATGCTTTTCTTGAGGTTCTTGCATATCTTGAGTCTTTTCTTGAATCTTCTTGATTTCTTTAATCTTGTTTGAATTGATCTTTAATAATCTTTGGCATCATCAAAATAATCTTGGAAGCTTTTCTTCTACAACCTTGAATGTTACAAGGCTAGACTTGTTGCTAAGGGATTTACTCAGAAAGATGACATTGATTATAAATAGACATTTTCACCAATCTCACAAAAGGATTCTTTCAGGATTATCATGGCATTAGTAGCCCATTATGACTTGGAACTACATCATATGGACGTGAAAACTACCTTTCTAAATGGAGATTTAGAGGAGAATGTTTATATGGACCAATCAATGGGGTTCTCAGTTGAAGGAAAGTAACACATGGTGTGCAAATTAAAGAAATCAATAAACGGTCTTAAGCAAGCTTCCCACCAATGGTATTTGAAGTTTAATGATACCATTGTTTCCTTTGGATTTAAGAAAAATATTGTTGATCGGTGTATACATCTGAAGGACACTGGGAGTAAGGTTATTTTTCTAATCATGTATGTTGATGATATATTACTTGCAACTAATGATCTTGGTCTTCTTCACGAGACTAAGTAGTTTCTCTCTAGCAGCTTTGAAATGAAAGATATGGATGAGGCAAGCTATGTGATAGGGATAGAAATATTCTGAAATAGATTACAATGATTTTTAGACTTGTCTCAGAAAGCACACATCAATAAAGTACTTGAGAAATTCAGGATGGAAAAGTGTTTAGCATCACCCATTCCAATTCAAAAAGGAGACAAATTGAGTCTCGCACAATGTCCTAGAAATAAATTGGAACCGAAACAAATGGAAGCAATTCCGTATGCATCAATTGTTGGGAGTATTATGTATGCTCAGATCTATACTCGACCAGACATAAGCTTTGTAACTGGAATGTTAGGAAGATATCAAAGTAATCCAGGAATGGAACATTAGAAAGCTACAAAGAAAGTTCTGAGATACTTACAGGGAATGAAAGATCACATGCTTACATATAGGAGGTTTGATCACCTTGAGGTGATTGGTTATTCAAACTCAGACTTTGTTGGATGTGTGGATAGGAGAAAATCCATTCTTGGCTTTGTATTTCTCTTAGCCGGAGGAGCGTACCATGGAAGAGTGCAAAGCAATCAATTGTTTTTGCATCTACCATGAAAGCTAAATTTGTAGCATGTTTTTAGGCTACAATTCAGGCTAATTGGCTGCGGAACTTTATTTTAGGGCTTGGAATTGTCGACAGTATTGTTAGGCTGCTGAAAATGTATTGTGATAACTCAGTAGCAATATTCAGAAACAAAGAGTGTCAATAAAACATATTAGCATAAACCTTATGATAGTTGACCCTTTGATAAAAGGATTACCACCTAAGACATTTATAGAACATGTTGAAAATATGGGCATTATTGTTATTGATGATTATTAAGTATAATTTACCTTATGTATTTTACTGACACTCTGAGCTCATTTATGATATGTTTGTAATTACCTGTTCTCTATGTTTGTATGCATGTTTGTATTAGAGTAATGTTAACAGGTTTGTCTTGAATAAAGAAATTATGTTGGACCAATTATGTACTCCTAACTAGTGGTCATATTAAGGATAGGACTAATTTATAGTACATGGAAGAGACTATGCCGATTAAGTAATGTACAATTACCATGACTCAAATTGGTTCCTATTCTTAATCATGAAATTATGATGTACCCAATGAATAGAATGGTTTAGTTATTTTAATGCACATTATGTTAGTTTAATCTATTTATTTATTTAGTCCATAATATTTAGTAATATCACATGAGCCAAGTGGGAGAATGTTAGAATTAATATCTTATGTGAGAGGCATGTGACTTATGTAGAGACTAATAAATAAATAATTAACAATTAAGGACTAAATTTTAATTGGGTTAAATAGGAGAAGTTTCTAAAGGTAACTACTACTTGATGGGAGTAGTGGTTATAAAAGGGGTTAATACCCACTAACATGAAATAAGGTCTTCTTCATGACAGAAAAGTGTTCTCTCTAACCCCTAACCATAAAAAATGTAGAGAGGCAGAAAGAATAGTCAAGAAAGTGAAATCTTGTTTCTCTCCTCTTCCAAGGAATCAAAGTGTACCAAAGAGAAGCTTCACCATAAAGAAAGGAATACACTGTTTATCCATTATTTGTGATAATCATAGGTTTCAAGATCCTATTGGTTTCCTATAATTGTTAATCTAGGAAACCCTTAAAATTTATAGAATCCTCAAGGGGGAAAACGCCTTAGAGAGATAGGAAAGATGTCACAACATTTTACGTATTGAATTTTCTAGATTCTCACTGCGAGGTAAACTTATGGAACATTTTCCACCAATGGGATTGAGTTTGTGAAGCTTTTATTGGAAAGAAAATGAGCAATGTAGGAAGAAGGTATGGCTTCATAAGGTTCCTAGAAATACAACATGTTAAGCAACTAGAGAAAAGATTGGATAGTATATTCATTGGCAACCAAAAGATGTATGTAAACCTTCCAAGATTTGACAAAAAAATGCACATAACGACACATCCTAAGGGAAACAAGAAAGTGAGGGGTGTCAGGCCTTGATCGTGAATAAAAAAAGTGGATATAAGAGAGATGAGGTGAGTAAAGGAAGGCACCATATATGCGAATGTCATGGAAAAATAAAGGACATATGGGACTCATAGATGACAGGAAAAAAAGAAACTTGCAAGGACAAAATAAACGATGTGTGGCTTGGAATAGAGATCTAAATCAACACAAGTAATATGCAATGGTTGGAAATGAGCTAGGTGGCAACATTGACTAATCCCACTAAACTCGACTTGTTGGGGGAGGCATTCATCTTAGAATGATTTGAAACAATAAAGATAAGATCACTAGGGGATAGGAAGGTTCTACTTACACTAGAGAAAGGTAGTGATTTAGAGGATTTGTTGTCAAAGAACAAGGAATGGTTGGCTGAATTTTTCAAGTCTATTGACAAATGGAACCCCATGGAATCTAATGCATAGAAATTGACATGGGTAAGAATATACAAGATTCTCCTGCACCTCTAGAATGATGAGTGCTTTTCAAAACTTACATCAAATATGGGAGAGCACATCTCCATAGACGAAAATACAAGCTCTCTCACAAGATTGAGATATGCCAGAGCCAGGATCAAAACATTGTGCTTTGAATCCCTCAACAAAATAGTGAAGCTACAAATGAATGGGTTGATAAGAGATTTAAGAATTTATGAGGAGATGGAAGGTGATGAACAATATTGTTGTTGTTTCAAGGAGAGAAAAAAAATCAACTTTTCAGAGGATGAATCGCCAATTTTTGGTATCTCGGAGGAATGGGGAAGTTCAAATGCATCTATCGATAATTTTGAGGAGGAGTATGAATGGTTAGGTGGGGGATTTCCATTCAGAGGAGAGATGCCAGAAATGGCTATTGAAAATCTTTTCTCTCTTGTTTGAATTCTTTGACCAAAGTCAAAGAGATAAAGGACAAAAAAACAAAAGCCACTTTACCTGCTACCTTAGGGACTGGCAAGACATGTGAGGACGAGATATGTGAAAGGAAAACTCATGGAGTACAAAAGGAGACAACCAAAGAAGACCACGTGTAGAAGATGGAGGCTAATATGTTAGAAGAATAGGTAGTCTTTAAGGAAAATACCTTGGAGGATAATGTGAAATATGACAAAGAGGATAAGAAAAAAAAGAAACTATAAAGGAGCTAGATAAAATCAACAATAAATATCAAATCATAATAGACTAATAGTTAAATGTATCATACATTTTTTTTTTAATTTGTGTAGGTTGTTCTATCATGAAATTCATTAATAATTGAATTTGTATCAAAATTTTCAACAATCCTTCTTTTGATGAATGTAATCAGATAATAAACTAGGAATTCATCTTTTATCTTATTCTTTTATCCTATTTTTGGAAATCTTTATAGTTGGAAATGATCTCTTAGTTGCAATATGTCGCAACCTACCCTTCAGCGGGAGGGCAAGTCAAGATTCAAGGGTGTGTCTTCCAAAAAGAAAATGTGTGGAAGTCGTCACCAACATTTATTCGAGAAAAATTTTAGAAAAACCAAAAAGGGGTCTGTGAGTTTTAAAGAAAAAGGTTCGGGAGTTGTTTACGTGCGGGGAAGGTATTAGCACCCCACGCGCTCGTCACAAAGGACGACAACCTTTAATCGAGTGTACAAAAAAACTTGACTTCAATATTATTTATTTTCCCTTTTTATGTTTCTTTATTTTTTAGGGTCAACAAGGGTGTTGCCCTTGCTCCTACGTATCCTCAAGTGTGATGAGGAACTCGGACCTACATAGTTCTTTAAAAGCAAGAAAGTTGTGCGTTGAGTTGATTTTAAACTTTTTAAAAGGTTCATTTTAACCAACAAAAATAAAAGAGATCGTTAAGGAGTTGGACCTTGAATGGATTCAAGCGACTTTTATGGACAAAAACTCAATTACGTGTTTGATTTTATCTTGGTTTCACTTATTTACTTTCAATCTCATTAAAAGACGATTTGTGATGTAAATGATCGGTCAAAACTCACTTTATAAGAAGAAAAGAGATTACTGATGGTAGAAGAATGAGATGAAGATGTGCAAAGCAACAAAGAGGACCGCTAAGGGTGCATAGATTGTATCCAAGTCCTTAAAATAAATACTAACCGAATGATGAACAAAGAACACCGAACGATGAACGATGTAGAAGTCGATTAAGGTCATAATTCGGTAGCAACTCGACTTTGTTTTTCTCTTTTTTCTTCTTTTTCTCTTCAAATTTCACTGAATCCTTTCAATGTTTGAAAGTTGAACCCTCTCTTCAACCCTTTCTGCAGCTCGCCCAGGTGAGCTGCTGCTTCCACCTGAAGTAACCTTGCTCGCCTAGGCAAGCTGGTTACTTCACCCCTAAGCTATTTAGGGGCCCAGGCGAGCCAAAGGCTAGCCTGGGTGAGCCAGGGGTCAGAAAAAGCTTTAAAATGACCCTTTTGCTCTCCCTTTTTTGGTATTTTCCACATTCTTTACCGAAACATCGAATAATCTTTCGTCTTGCACGACAACTGGTGTCAAACAACTAAATTCGGCTAGCAAGAATCAAAATGTTAGCAAATGATAATCCCGGGATGAAATTAGGGTTTGACAGTTGCCCCTCTTTACTTATCTTTTATTGAAAATGAAAAGGTAAGTAAAGATAAGAACACTAATTTCATCCCAGCGATCTTGCTATCCAACCGGCAGCTAGCAAAAACCAAAGCAGTGAAACCTATCAAAAAAAAAATGCATGAAGTATCAAGTGCACAAACAAAAGACCTTGAAGTCTTGAAATGTAAATAAGACTTCGATGTCTTAACAAAAGACATTGAAATCTTTGAAATGTAAAGAAGACTTTGATAGTCTTGACAAAAGACTCTGATAGTCTTTGAAATGTAAAGAAGACTTTGATAGTCTTGACAAAAGACTCTGATAGTCTTTGAAATGTAAAGAAGACTTTGATAGTCTTGACAAAAAACATTGATAGTCTTTGAAATGTAAAGAAGACTTTGATAGTCTTGACAAAAAACATTGAAGTCTTTGAAATGTAAAGAAGACTTTGATAGTCTTGACAAAAGACATTGATAGTCTTTGAAATGTAAAGAAGACTTTGATAGTCTTGACAAAGACTCTGATAGTCTTTGAAATGTAAAGAAGGCTTTGATAGTCTTGACAAAAGACTCTGATAGTCTTGGCAAAAGACTCTGATAGTCTTTGAAATGTAAAGAAGACTTTGATAGTCTTGACATGTAAAGGCAGAAGACATTGAAGTCTCTGCAAGACAATAGACTTTGGTGATCTTTGACATCTTTCACTAAAGCGTGAACACGCTTAGCAAGGAAACAAAACCCCCAAACCGATCAGAACAACATACATTTTTTTTTAGGAAAAACAATGTGACTAATGGGAAATGAAAGCATGCAGATAGAATTTCTCATAACCAAAATGAGATTTAAGACATTAGCATTTCATTTCTAAAAGAACATTAGAAGAAACACTGGGTCCAACCGAATAGACGAAAACTGCTCAAGGTGTATAAAGTCTCACACAGGCAAGTGTTTCATCTTAATTCCAAACAACAGATATGTCATGAATTGACTTTGCAAGTCATTTCCCATCAAATCAAAGATAACATGCATAATCTTCATGGATCAATAGGACTTTATAAGGTCAGATTTTGGTAGGAAATTTGGCTTTGGCCGTTCTGGTTTTTCCCCTTTTTGTTTCCCTTCCTCTTTTGTTTGGTGTGGGACAGGAGGACAGACACAAAGATTTGGTTTGTAACTAAAGAAGGTGATCACTTTACACCCCCCATGTCTTAACCAAGTTATTATTGCTCTTCTCTTATATTTTTTTTCTTTTTTCTAACAATTCTGCACATTGTTCAGACATTGTCTGGTCTAAAAAACTTGTTTTTCTTTTCTATTTTCCTTTGCTTTTCTTCTATCTTTGATTGATTGATTCTTTCTCTTTCTTTTTTTTTCTTGCTTTTCTTTCCTTGTTGTTTTTGTTCTTTGTGTTCTTCTTTTACTTTTCTTTTCCGTTTTGACGAACACCTCTAACGCAAGATAATAGAAGCTTCGTTTGGAAGACCCTCCTGCTTTCTCATCCTAGGGTAAGGTTGGAAACTTCCATCCTAGGTCAAGGTTATGGAAAAAATTTGATGTTTAGGTGCACATTTTTTTTTCAAAACAAAAAACCTTTCGTGTTTTGATCCGTGAATTTTCCTTAGAAAACTTGTAGAAGCAAGCTTCATGATGAAAAATCAAGTATGAATTAAGTAGTTTTAATGATGACAAAAAGCCCAAAAGAATGATTTCAAGATTGAGTCAACAAGTTCAAGATCAAGATTAATTTCAAGATTCATTATAAGAAATCAAGAAGATTCAAGATTCAAGAGAAGTTGATTTCAAGATTCAAGAGAAGAAATCAAGAAGCAACAAGTCAAGACTTCACAAGGGAAGTATTGAAAAGGATTTTTCAAAAACCAAACATAGCACAATTTTGTTTTACAAAGGAGTTTTCTCAAATTTTTCTAAGTTACCAAAGTATTTACTCTCTGGTAATCGATTACTAGTTTCCTGTAATCGATTACCAGTGATAAAATTTGATTTCAAAAAGTTTTTAACTGAATTTGCAACGTTCCAAATGATTTTTAAATGGTTTAATCGATTACAATATATTGGTAATCGATTACCAGTGTGTCTGAACGTTGAAATTCAAATTCAATTTTGAAGAGTCACATCTTTTCATAAAATGCATTGTGTAATCGATTACATGATTAAGGTAATCGATTACCAGTGACAAGTTTTGAATATAAGGTCAAGAGATGTAACTCTTGACATGATTTTCTCAAGGTTATAACTCTTCCAATGGTTTTCTTGACCAGACATGAAGAGTCTATAAAAGCAAGACCTTGACTTGCATTCATAAGAACTTCTTGAACAACTTTTGAGAAACCTTTAAACCTTTACAATTCTTTAAGAATTCTTTCTTACTCATCTTTCTTCTTCTTCCTTTGCCAAAAAGCTTTCTAAGTTTTCTAGTTTCCAAACCTTGTTCTTCTGCAAGTGAAAATTCTGCAAAAAACAAAAGTGTGTTATATCTTTTCATTCTCTTCTCCATTTGCAAAAAAGAATTCAACAAGGACTAATTGCCTGAATTCTTTTTGTGTCTCTCTTCTCCCTTTTCCAAAAGAATAGAGGGACTAACCGCCTGAATTCTTTTGTGTCTCCCTTCTCCCTTTCCAAGAGAATTCAAAGGACTAACCGCCTGAGAATTCTTTTGATTCTTCCCTTTCCCTTAAACAAAAGATTTCAAAGGACTAACCACCTGAGATATCATTTGTTTCCCCTTACAAAGATTCAAATGACTAACCGCCTGAGAATTCTTTGTCTTAATACATTGGAGGGTACATCCTTTGTGGTACAAGTAAAGGGTACATCTACTTGGGTTGCTATAACTGAGAACAAGAGAGGATACATTTCTTGTGGATCAATTCAAGTGGAGGGTACATCCACTTGGTTGTTCAAAGAGAACAAGGGAGGGTACATCCCTTGTGGATCTTTGCTTGTAAAGGATTTTACAAGGTTGAAAGAAATCTCAAGAACCGGTGGTTGCTTGGGGACTGGATACAGGCATGGGTTGTGATGTAAGCTCCATTGGAGCTTGTAGGCCTAGGATCTTCTTCATCAATGGATTCCTTTGCTTCTTGGAAGATGAATGGCAGCGGAATGGAGAAGAAAGAGAGAGAGGAGACGCCACTTCAAGGAGAAGATGAGTCTAGAAGAAGCTCACCACCATAAAAGGCCATGGATAAGAGCTTGAAGGAAGAAGGAGATGAATGAAGGGAGAGGGAGAGAAGAGCACGAAATTTTGTGCTCTAAAAGAGATTTTAAATCTGAAGTTTGATATTCAAATGATCAAAGTTGAAAAAAATGCACACACATGACCTCTATTTATAGCCTAAGTGTCACACAAAATTGGAGGGAAATTCAAATTTCACTTGAATTTGAAATTGAATTTATGGAGCCAAACTTTGGAGCCAAAATTTCACTAATTATGATTAGTGAATTTTAGTTATGGTTCAGCCCACTAATCCAAGATCAATTCCAAGATTTTCCACTAAGTGTGCTTAGGTGTCATGAGGCATGAAAAGCATGAAGGACATGCACAAAGTGTGACTATATGATGTGGCAATGGGGTGTAGTAAGCAAATGCTCACCTCCCCATCTAAAATTTAATTGGATTGGGCTTCTACCAATTCAATTAAATTAATTCCCAACCACACACATCAAATATTCACTTAGTGCATGTGACATTACAAAACTACCCCTAATACAAAAACTAGTCTAGGTGCCCTAAAATACAAGGGCTGAAAAATCCTATATTTCTAAGGTACCCTACCTACATTATGGAGCCCTAAAGACAAGGCCCAAAAATAATGAAACCTTAATCTAATATTTACAAAGATAAGTGGGCTCGTACTTAGCCCATGGGCCCAAAATCTACCCTAAGACTCATAAGAACCCTAGGGCCTTCTCTTGCATCTCTGGCCCAATCTACTTGGAGTCTTCTATCCAATACCCTTGGAGGGTAGGATTGCATCAGGTTGTTGCCGAACCAATATAAAATTCTTGTGTTTGTCTTCTTCTTCCCTACACTTTTAAATTTCCACTGTGTACTTTACTTTTACGCTTTACTTTTGTTTAAGTTACATAACTTAGTAGTAAAGCCTAATTGAATCTAGTAACATTAAGAAGGATAAGTTTTAATTAGTCAAGGTACATTAATAATTAATTTAACCCCCCCCCCCCCCCCACCTTCTTAATTATTCCAAGGCCACTTGATCCAACAAGTGGTATCAGAGCAAGTATCTTGAGAAAAGTTTCACAACTTCAAGATTCATGGCCTCTTTAAATTCTTTGTTTTTCAAAAGTAATTTCTGGAATAGGTCATTCCAAGATCATGATGAAGACCAAGTCAACTTGTGTCTCATGAAAAAATCTCATGAAAACAACAAAGAAGAATCTGTAAGGAAGAAGTGATACATCGACAGTGGATGTTCCAAGCATATGACGGGAGATGTATCCAAATTTACAACCATTTCCCCCAAGAAAAGTGGACACGTTTCATATGGCGACAACAACAAAGGAAAAATCATTGGAGTCGATAAAATAGGTACGAGTTCCTCTACTCCTATTGAAAATGTGTTACTTGTAGAAGGTTTAAAGCATAGCCTATTAAGTGTTAGTCAATTATGTGATAGAGGATATAAAGTATCTTTTGTTTAAGTTACATAACTTAGTAGTAAAGCCTAATTGAATCTAGTAACATTAAGAAGGATAAGTTTTAATTAGTCAAGGTACATTAATAATTAATTCGCCCCCCCTTCTTAATTATTCCGAGGCCATTTGATCCAACAAAATTGGTGATCATTTGTCTCTTAAAAGCATGTTAGTTTTAGTTTTTTTTTTTTAGGAAAAGTTCAATTCCTAGGCAAAGTTATAACCCGAGATCATACTTATTAATGGGACAAAGGACGCGTGAAAGAAAGAAAACCATACACAAATCCCCCTTTCTTTTTTTTTTTATTTAGTTTTTTCTTGTTTCAAACAGACCATCACAACAAAATAGCACGACAACATATGGGAAGCAATATAATAAAGACGTCTTCCATCACAATGAAATAACAAACAAAATATTGAAAGCGACAAAACAAAGTTCCATCATAATGAAATAACAAACAAAATAATGAAAGTGATAAAACAAATTCGATCACAATGAAATAACAAACGAAATACTGAAAGTGATGAATAAAATAAAGACGAGTTCATAATTTTAAGCGATCCTGGTCAAGCGGCTCAGCCTCCTCAAAGGAAGAAGTTCATCACATCGGCCATGTCATTGTCTTCCTGAGCTCCATCTTCATCTCCGGGGGTCCCTGAGGGTCCTGCCCCTACCTGAAAACTGGGCCTATCTCCAGGCCATGCAACTGTGGCCTCGAACTACTCGGGAGTAGGCCAAGAGTAAGGACTGGGATCCTGACTCTGCTGATGTAGGGTATACTAGTGAAAGCTCTCATTCAACTGCACCTGACCCTTATGATTGGCTGCCTGTTGGTCAACCACATGCTGCCGGTAGAGTTCCATCCTCTGCATGTGAGCAGAGATGGACTCTAGGGACAGTGACTGCTGTAGAGGTGGCGGTGGTCCATCTGTGGCTGGTTGCTACTGATGGTCCTATCCCTACTGCTATGCCTGCCTTGGCATGCAGTACTTTTCTATGAATGACCTATTAATGGGAGGCCGGATAAGCTTTGTGGGTGCAACCGACACCCTATAGAACTGGCAGAGACCCGTGATCAAGGCCGAAAGCCCTAGTGCTTTGTTGGACTTTTCTGGGTCCACTTGGTGTCTTGGAGGTGTGATCCCTACAAATTGGTAAATGGCGTCCAAGATTAGCTAGGCCACATGGATACTAACCTGGGTCAAGATGGCATAGACCAGCTGGCATTTCGGCAAGGGAAGATCAGAATTATGATCACTGGGGAGGATGTTGCTGAGGAGAAGAGTCATCCAGATCTGTGTCAGGGTGGTCATGCTAGTGCGCATGATCCTCCCCCGCCTTCCCATCACGCTGCGAGCAAAGACCTGTCCCGGAATGCATAGCAACTAGTCGATGGCCTCCTCATCAAACCCTGAAGCCTGGCTCCTCCTCTCTCTGAACTCACAATGTTGCCCCTCTTTCAGGACCAGCGGATCCCCCAAGAACTGGTTAATGGCATCTTCATCAAAAGGGACTCATTGGCCCCGCACCCAGGAGTGCTTGTCCCTGACTCCTTCCTCTGTGGGCCATGCATTAGTGTAGAATTCCATGACTATTTCCAGGTTGTATTTAGCCTTTGGCCCTACGAGTTGAGTCCATTGCCTCCTGGCAACTTCCTCCTGGAACTCATTATATTCTCCCTCTCTCAGCTGGACCCGTCTCTCCTTGAGGAAAGTCCAACTCTTGATCGCTTCAAAGCAGCGTTGGTGTTCCTCACTTCGAAACCGGTGTCCGTCAAATTCTAGGTCCGCTTGTGGAGCCGCTCTAAACCCTTCTCCCATGGCGTTCTGCCTTGCCCTTTTAGAGAGAAGCTTCTTTGGAGCCATTGCCTGCAAAGACACATCCATGAAAAGTTAGTTTGCACGAAATGCACAACCATTATTTCATTTATCTTAAGCAAGCAAAAGCCAACCAATTTTGAGTGGTGTGTGTTTCTTTTGCTAATTACAAGTGTTACCGTGTAACTAATTAAAACAAATCACACACCGGTGCACATTATTATTTATTTTTCTTTGAAAAACATTCTGCAAATACTTAGATGCAAAGTGCCTATCATAGTGTAGCAAGCTCAACCAATAATTAGGCTAATTCCAACCAATCACTTTTACATATTCATGTAATTCATGTATTCAAAACAAAGTCCAGATTTCTAAGCCTAGCCCATGCTCTTGGCATTTTAATCTAACAATCTAAGTTACCCACACAATCTAAATGATGGTTGTACTTGCATAAACTCATTTCACACTTAAATTCCAAAACAAAACATGAAATGGTCATTGAGGCATTTTATCGAATGGTTGGTGTGCGCATGTTTAAGAATGTAAAAATGAGGAATGGAGAACAACATGGCATGCCAATCTACAATAGGATCAAGGATAGGCCGAGGGCCATCCATTGCAGCCCCTAATCAAGCATTCAAGTCATGGATTTACAAACAATTTATCTCACAAACATGGCAAAAAAACATAACAAATAAAGCACCAATATACCATAAGGAAAAGGAAAAATTGAATGGAGATGGTACTTACTTGTGTAAGATGAAAGAAATGCAAAAAAATGAAAGCAAAAGTGCACAAAGGAAGCTTGGGGGATGCTGCCAATGGTGGCTCCCGTAAGCTTGTTGAAGGTTTTGAGTTTTGGGAAAGAATAGGGTGAAAATGGCTTCACCCCTCCCCTTTTACATTTTTTCACAACAATCATGCTCGCCAAGACGAGCTGGCCACTCGCCCAGGTAAGCTAATTTTTTTTTTTGCAAAGAAAATCCTTTGCAAAATTGTGCTATTCATTGTTATATTTTCTTTCTTAAAATCCTATAATTGCATATAAACTTAAGCGAATTTAGGATATATTTCAAGAAAACGAACAAGTATGAAATAGGAAATTAAAGAGCAAAGTTAGAGATACTAGGCTGCCTCCTAGGAGCACTTTCTTTAACGTCTTTAGCCGGACGCGGGGTGATGATCGATTGATCATGGGCCTAGCACCTGTTCGTACCTGCCCCTGAGCTTGGACAAAGAAAGTGTCATCACGCAAACAAGGTGAAACAATACTACAAGATGCTTGTATTACCTTTCACTTGCCCTTAGTGCTTACCCAAATTGGTGTAGTGTTGACCATCACTCAAAATGACTCTTTATTCATCTTCCGATTTGTAGGATAAAGATGACAAGATGCAAATGCATGCATATTTATGATTGAACGTTAAATGTAACAATTAAACAGGTGTTATCGTGTTCAATTTTACTTAAACACTTACGACACCCCGTTGATCGAGCCGAATGGCTCCGGATTTAGTGAGCAAGATCAAGAGGGTATGTTCTTAAAGACAATAAAAAGTAAAGGACACAACACTGGAGGTAGAGATGCAAATCATTAACCCACATTTATTAATGTTGCGATTATGGTTTGCAAAAGATTTCAAGACTTGGAGATTCCAATGAGTCCTTGAGGATGATCAGACATTGAGCCTTCTAATTGCCCCAGGCGTTATGCGTAATACCGCTTGACAATATCAGAGTTCATAGGTAAAGGCAGCTCTTCATCATCCATGTTTGTAAGCAACAATGCTCCTCCCTAAAAATCCTTCTTCACAACAAATGGACCTTCATAATTTGAGGCCCATTTCCCTCTGTGGTCCTTTTGAGCCTACGGTACTTTCTTTAGGACAATATCTCCCTCGTTGAACTTGCACGAGCACACCCTCTTGTCAAAAGCATTCTTCACTCTACTTTGATACAGTCGCCCATGACTCATGGCAGCCAATCTCTTACCCTCGATAAGATTCAACTGATCAAAGCGTGCTTGGGCCCATTCTGATTCTTCAGACCCTGGCTCGGCTAGGATTCTCAAAGAAGGAACCTCCACTTCAAACGGGAGCACAACCTCCATCTCGTATACCAAAGGGAAGCATCGAAGTTCGATAACCATGCAATGCAAAGGGGAGCATCTCGTGCCAATCCTTGTACGACATGATCATCTTCTGAACTATCTTCTTGATATTTTTATTGGCAGCCTCAACCGCCCCATTCATCTTAGGCCTGTAAGGCGTGAATTATGATGTTGGATTTTGAAATCCTCACACATTTCCTTCATCATCTTGTTGTTCAGATTGGTGGCATTATCGGTGATAATTTTCCTGGGCAACCCATATCGGCAATTTATCTCCTTTTTTATGAATCTAATCAACACGCTCCTAGTCACACTAGCGTATGAAGTTGCTTCGACCCATTTGGTGAAGTAGTCAATGGCGACTAAGATGAAGTGATGTCCGTTTGAAACTTTAGGCTCAATGGCTCTGATCACGTCTATTCCCCACATAGAGAATGGCCAAGGTGCTACCAAGACGTTAAAAGGTATGGGTGGAGCATTAACATTATCAGCGAAGGCCTGGAACTTATGGCATTTCCTCACATAGATGCAACAATCGCTCTCCATAGTGAGCCAGTAATACCCCACTCTCAGCATTTGCTTAGCCTCTCTGGCATCCACACATCGAAGCAGTACCATGTCATGGTTCCTCTTGTATAGGATATTCCCACTCAGGAAGAAGCTGGCCACCAACCTTCGTTGTCGTTGTCAGAGGCCTCCTACGGGTATTCCTTGTTTTTGATGCATCGTTTGATGTCGAAGTACCAAGGCTTACCATATTTCTCTTTCTTTATTAAACAGCAATGTGCAAGCTTGCCACAACATCTGAATTCAATGTACGAAAAATGTCCGTGCGGGCTTAGCTGGAACATGGACGCTAGTGTGGCAAGGGCGTCGGCCATCTGATTTTCCTCTCTAGGAATGTGATGAAAAGATATGTCATCAAAGAATTCTATCAACTTCTTGATGTAAGCCTGGTAAGGCACCAATTTATGGTCTCTGGTCTCCCATTCACCCTTCAACTGGTGAATTACCAAGGCCGAGTCCCCGTATACCTTGAGCAACTTGACCTTGAAGTCGATTGCTGCTTGGATCCCAAGGGCACATGCCTCATACTCAGCTATGTCGTTTATGCAGTTGAAACCCAACCTAGCCGTGAAAGGTATATATTGTTCGTCTGGGGAAACCAATACTGCCCCAACTCCATGGCCTAGTGCATTAGACGTGCCGTCAAACCATACTATCCATTGTCCCTGTCTTCACCCTCTACTTCCTCCTCAAACAAGGTCATGATGTCCTCATCAGGGAATTCTGGATGCATAGGCTGATAGTCATTGATGGGTTGTTAAGCCAGCTAATCTGCCAAGCACTCCCCTTTATCACCTTCTGAGTGACATAAACAATATCAAAATCTGACAACAGAACCTGCCACCAAGCGATCCGTCCAGTGAGAGCGGGCTTTTCAAAGATGTACTTGACTGGATCCATTTTGGATACCAACCAAGTGGTGTAATTCAGCATGTACTGCCTTAGACGGTGAGCTGCCCACACCAAGGCACATCACATCCTTTCTAGCAAAGAGTAGTTCATTTCGCATGTTGTGAACTTCTTGCTCAAGTAATAGACAGCCCATTCCTTTTTTCCTGACTCGTCATGCTATCCCAACACACACCCTATTGACTCATCTAACACAGTCATATACAGAATAAGGGGTCTTCCGGACACTAGTGGCACGAGCACAGGAGGATTCATGAGGCACCGTTTAATCCTTTCAAATGCCACTTGACAATCATCATCCCATTGGACAGACTGATTCTTATGCAATAGCTTGAAGAGAGGCTCGCAAGTGGCGATCAGCTGTGATATGAACCTTGCTATGTAGTTCAATCGTCTCAATAAACCTCAGACCTACTTCTCAATGCATGGCTCGGGCATTTCGAGGATGACCTTGACCTTGTCTAGGTCTACCTCTATTCCTTTCTGACACACAATAAAACTGAGCAACTTTCCGGATTTGACCCGGAAAGTACACTTCGCGGGATTCAACCTTAATCTGTATTTGTGCAGCCGCTCGAATAACTTTCGCAAGTTGACAAGGTGTTCGTCCTCGATCTTTGATTTAGCGATCATGTCATCCACGTAAACTTCGATCTCTTTATGCATCATATCATGGAATAATGTCACCATAGCCTGCTGGTAAGTTGCCCTAGTGTTCTTGAGCCCAAAGGACATCACCTTGTAGTAGAAAGTTCCCCATAGGGTGACGAAGGTTGTCTTTTCCATATCCTCTGGTGCCATCTTTATTTGATTATAGCCCGAGAACCCATCCATGAAAGAAAACAGGGCAAAATTGACCGTGGTATCTGCAAGGATATCGATGTGCGACAAGGGAAAGTTATCCTTTGGACTGGCTCGGTTTAGATCCCAATAGTCCATGCATATTCACACCTTTCCATTCTTTTTAGGGACTGGCACGATGTTGGCAACCTATTCTAGGTACCGAGAAACAGCCAAGAAGCCAGCGTCGAATTGCTTCTTTACTTCTTCTTTTATTTTCAGGGACATCTCAGGCTTCATCCTCCTCAGTTTTTGTTTTACTGAGGAACACTCAGGATTTAGAGGTAGTTTTTGTTGTACGATGTCAGAACTCAAACCAAGCATATCTTGGTAGGACCAAGCAAAGATGTCTTGGTAGTCTCACAACAGCATCACCAATTCATCTCGGACGTTTGTGGACATGCCAGTGCTAACCTTGACTTCCTTTTTTTCTTCGCTAACACCTAAGTTCACAACTTCTGTTTCCTCTTGGTGTGGCTTCACTTCCCTTTCTTCTTGCTCGACCATTCTTTTCAACTTTGGAGGAAGCCCCTAATCCTCATCTTCTTCTTTCTCGACTTGATTTATTAGTTGCTCAAAATCAACATCCGGGTCCTCGGTATCATTACTTTCATAGGACTCATTCTTGGATCTGCGTCAAACCATTTAATCGCAACAAAAATAAATATGTAGAAGAATGAAAATAGACTAAAGTGAAAGATGGAACACATCAAATGAAAATAAGGTTGGGGTTTTGTTTAGTTGTTCAATCACCTTGAACTCACTATGTTGGATGATCCTCAGGAACTCGGTCACCTCCTCAGCGGATATTCCCTTCTTGCAGAAGTCACTCCCTTCCTTAGTAATCTTTCCAACCGGTACCTCGTCATCCAGGGTCAGGCCCGCCTTATCGCTCTCGCCCACATCCACCTTTGCCTTCCCTTTTGGGTCTTTGGACCACACCGGTAGTTCGGGCGCTGCGAAGATCCGTCCACTATGAGTCATGCCACTCATACCGGATATGTTTGTGACTTTAGCGGAGGATAGATCATCCTTAACATGTACGACGGATGCCCACATCCGCCTTATCACTTTTGTAAGGGAAGGGCGTAGGCTTCTTAACTGTAACGGGCTGGAAACCTCGGGGCTTCTGAGTGGCGACATCCCTAGTGAAGTGGATCACCAAAGGCTTGGGCTTACTCGGGTTTTTATCATCTGACTGCATGCATAAATTCCCCTCCCCTTTTCTCGCACTGCAGACTTCAATTTGGCCCTTATCCATCATCCCCTATAGCAACTCTTTCGCCATTAAGCACGTCTCCACATCGTGTGATGCCCCCAGATGCATTAAACAGGAATCTCCCATGTCACCATCAAGGAAAATCATACCAGCTTCGTGTAGTGCTTCCAAAATGAACCTTCTAGAGGCTAACACATCTCTTATCTACTTCAGCCCCTGAGGCTCCCACTCTTCCACTGCATTAACAGTCGAGCCTCCATGACTAGCAAGTGGATTAGTCCTCACATTCAGACCGTCCTCTTGAAACGTTAGCCATCCCGCGTCAATCAAGCTCTATACCTTGTGCTTGAAGGCGATGCACTGCTCTATAGAATGCCCTGGAACACCACCGTGATAGGCGTAGGTTGCATTGGGATTGTACCATCGGGGGAAGGGAGATTGATAGATCTTCCTGGGGTTCACCATAGCCATCTGGTTGCTGATCAAAGATGGTAGTAGGTCAGCATAAGGCATTGGTATCAAAGTGAACTCCGAGGGTTTTCTTTCCGAGAAATTCCTCCTCGAGTTTGTTTTTGTGTTGGGATTGGCATTTCCAGTGGGTCGAGACTGTGCAGGAAACAAATTTTATGGGGGAGGCCTTTGTGGTTGAGTGGGCAACCTTTGTTGGATGGGTGCCGGATTGGGAGGGATTCCGACGTTGGCTGAATAATTTGGTTGATGCGGGGAATATTGGTAGGTAGGATTGTGAAGGGTTTGTTGGGATTTTGGCCACGAGAGAGTTGAAGTTACGACATGGGTGTCTCCCTCCTTTTTCTTGGCTTCACCCGTTTTGGACCTCCTATTGTTTGTACTTGCTGAAGCGGCGTAATCGAGCTTCCCTCTTCTTAAGCCCACTTTAATTCTCTCGCTCGCAAACACCAAATCTGCAAAGCTAGAGGACATATAACCTACCATTTTCTCATAGTAGAACACTGGTAGTGTGTCTACTATCATAGTTATCATCTCCCTCTCCATCATGGGAGGTGCTACTTGGGCCGCCAAATCCCTCCACCTCTGGGCATACTCCTTGAAAGACTCATGCTCCTTCTTGCACATGTTTTGCAATTGCATGCTATCGGGAGCCATGTCGGTGTTGTATTGATACTGCCTGATGAAAGCAGCCATCAAGTCCTTCCAAGAACGGATCTGGGAAGCTTCCAAGTTAGTATACCAAGTGATTATCGCCCCGGCCAAACTCTCTTGGGAAAAGTGCATTAAGAGTTTCTCATCCCTTGAATATGCCTCCATCTTTTGACAATACATCTTTAAGTGGTTCTTGGGGCAAGTGGTCCCTTTGTACTTGTCGAAGTCCGGCATCTTGAATTTGGGAGGGATGACGACATCGGGCATTAAGCATAGCTCCACCATGTCAGCAAATGGATAATCATTGATCCCCTCAATGGCCCTCAACCTTTTCTCTATGAGATCAAATTTTTCTTTCTCTTACATGGCCGGAGGTAGCCTCCTTACTGAGAAATGCAAGGGTTGCAGCGGGCGGTGTTGAGAGGCCCCCGAGGCATTGGGCTGAGGCATGCCACCAAACACTGGTCCCTCAGCAGCATATGTAGGGTAAGGTTCGAAATCGCCCAGAGCATGGTCTCGGGGCTCTTCATGGGCTTCTCCCATAGGTTGAGCAAAAGGTGCATGCCCTAACTGGGGTTGCTGGCTTTCAAGGAAAGCGGGAATGGAGTGGTTGGCATTCTCGCTGGGCACATGCACCGCATTGGGTGGTGTATAGTTAAGTGGCAAGCTGTATGGTGGGAAATAATTTTTACTTTGCACCATATGGGGACTGCCCGTACTTCCCAACACTTCTCCTCCCTAACCTACCATGTCTGGGGCTGGACGACTTGTTTGGTTTATGTTGGATGGGTGAGTCAGATCCGCCTCAGCAACGGCACTGGTGGTGGCAACTGTGGCCGCGTTGTCCTCCATCATCCTTCTCATACTTATCATGGCCTCCATCATGGAAGTCATTTGGTCCTTCATGGCCTCCATGTCTGTCTTCATCTACTCTTGCACTTCCTTTATTTCACTCATGATTTTGGTTTTGGCACGTGTTTGGTAGGGGTGTCGTAAAGCGCATTCGTTCTTTTGGTTATTGTGTTTACTTTTTACCTACCACTTCTAAAAGAACCAAAATGGAATGAGTAATGCAAAAACAAAATAAACATGAATGCATGATAATGATAAGTTTTCGAAGTATTGAACCCACGCAGAAATTTCAGCAAAGACATAGGGTTGAATCAAATCTCATTTTCATTAAGAAACAACATTGTTTATCTTGCCAAAACCAAAGCATAAATACAAACGCCTCAGTGGTTCCTAATTATGTGGGACTCCCATTTAGAGTGAGAGAGCAAATCTATCCATCCATTTCACAACTTCCCCATGCAATGATTCTATCACCCTCTCCCTTGCTTCCCTTTCCACTTGCAGAGCTGATACCTTCGTGTGCTCATCCTCTAGTCTCTGCCCATGGCTAGCAGCTAGGTTTAGCTTTTCTTTATACTGGTTAATGATTGTCAACATATTCTCTTCCGTCTTACTCAGTTGTTCGGTCAAACTTATCTTCGACCTTTGACAAGCCTTCAATTTATCCTCTAATATCATATTTTCCACCCTTGACTCATCCCTTTCGGCCCTTTAAAGCTTGAGCTCGTTGTTGCTGCCCCATAGAGCCCCTCGGAACTTGTTTCTGCCCCATTCTTCTTTTCGGGCTCTCTTTGTTTTCCACTCTAACGCTTTGGCCATAGTTATGTTGACATCCCTTAGCTCGTCACACTCTTTCCTAACCCTGGTGACTATCGTCTTTAGCTTTTCCTTGACCACTCTTGTTCTTTCAAGCTCTACTTTCAAGGCTTGCACTTCTTCACTCTCCTCAGGGACTTCAATTTCTTCCCCCACTTGGACTTTTTAGCTTCGGGAGCCAAGTTATCCCTTGCGTCCGAGCCCTCAACCATTTATGATAGTCGCCGATGACACCGTTGCTGCTTCCTATAAGCTCCTTATCTTTTCTTTCCATTGTATTCCACGCTTTTCGAATTCTCTGAAGCATTTTTGCATTGCCTTCACTGAAACCTCGTGCGACGAAAGGTGTGATGATCTCTTCCGGCAGTGCCCTTCTCATAGGGTAGCCTAGTTGTCTTATGGCCAGTATGGGATTATAATTAATACAACCCCTTGTTCCCATCAAGGGAACGTTTGGGAATCCTCCACACGAGCACAAAACTCCAGCCCCTCCTTCCTTCTATCGGAGAAACCAACTAACGGATGCTCCTATCATACCTGCCAAGAGTTCCTCCCAATTTACTTTTCCCTTTTTGGCACACATGCGATGATCTTGTAGAGGAGAGACGGGTCTACCTTCATGAAGAAAAATATGGGAGACCAACCATACATAAAGAGCGGGGGTACAACAGACAATTCTCGCACTGCTCTTTTCGCATCTCAAGTCGAATGTGTCATATGCATCAGCCAAAACAGCAATGACCGAGCTTTCCTTGTTGTGGTGATAAGCAAGAAAAACGTCGATCACTGCTAAATCCACTAGCCCATCTACATTTGGAAAGAGTACAATCCCAAACACCAACAGTGCTAATATATCAATGGATGAAGTCCACTCTCCTTGATCTGCCAAAGTTTCGGCCCTTTCCTCCAAGCGTTGCCTTAGTATCCCTACCACCCCATTCCTATTTTGCTTCAGTCGATCTAACTCTTATGTCGAGATCTTGACCACTTTTGCTACTCTTGCCATGGAGTGCTAGAATCCGTAAAACAGATATGGCTTCCTTCTTCCTAACGGGCATCCCAAGATCCCTTCAAACTCTTTTATGGTTGGAAACAACTGAAAGTCCCTAAATGTGAAGCATCTGAGCGACTGGTCGTAATAGTGAGCGAGGGATGTGATGGCTTCAACGGACACTTCTATCATGGCCAAATCCCAGATTTTCCTATATGCCTTGCGGAAGGCTTGACATTGAACTTGATCCATCCGCTATCCTAGCTTTCGCAAGCTGGCTAGTTCTAGGCTATTGACTTTGACATGATATAACCTTTTTTTAAAAGAGGGCGCTTGGTTTGACCCCATGTTTGCAAGAATGAAAATTATGATGATCAATACTTCAACACCCTATCATGGAGGAGGTATGATGAAAGCATCAGGGAATGTTTATGCTATGCGTGACAAAATGCATTTATCTACAAACACAAGAGTCTGAAAGATCATCCCTTCTTACCCATAATGCATTGGGTATCATGGTTCATTCACAGTCATTACCATGGTGCCCAATGCATGCAATTAAGAAGGCGATGCAGACCTTCTGGCTTCCCGTGACAAAGATGATGAGACAAATGCGATGCATGAGAGCATGTGGTTGGTAGCAAAAAGAGAAACATACTAGACGAACGAGCATGATAACACAATCAATTAATGCCGAAATGACATAGCAACATGGCAAACATAGAAATGACACACACAATCACGATGTCATAAAAAATATGCATGGACAGATCAAGGAAACAACACAATGTGTTTGTTCTGTGTCCTTAAATTAGGAACCTAATGGAAAGAGCTAAAGGTTTGCTATTTGGTGACAACTTTCAAAGGTGGTCGCGCATAACTTTCAAAGGTTTCTAGAGATATCATCCTCTTTGATATCAAACATTGTGGTGGTAGAGACTACCAGTGACAACGTATCATCAAAGAGAAAAAACTCTAAATGAGGCTTCACTATCATCAAGTGAGTCGGAGACCCAACATGTCCACAAATCAACCTCCACTTCCTATGTCTCCATGGACCCAGGTATAGGGCCCAATGTAGAAGCAAATATGATATGAAGTTTTATGAAGTTTTGATGATGTCAAAGATAAGTGCTTCTCACGTTTGATCCAAGTCAAGAATCCAGAAATCCAAGATAATTGATGAACTTAGTTCCTAGAATCTAAGGAAGAGTTTCTTAATTGATGATGCACAGGTTTGGCCAAAGGATATTTTTCAAAAAGTTTTGAGATTTCATAAATATGATATTTACTCTCTGGTAATCGATTACCAGAGGCTGTAATCGATTACCAGTCGCCAAAATAATTTCTGAAATGCTCTTACAAAATTTGAATTTAAATTTTAAGCCTGTAATCGATTACACAAGGCTTGTAATCGACTACCAGAAGTTTTAAACGTTTTGTAATAGCCTTTAGAAATTTGAATTCAAATTTTAAAGCCTATAATCGATTACCAGACATGAAAATTCAAATTTCAAATCTGAAGAGTCACAACTCTTCAGAAACTAACTATGTAATCGATTACCACATTTATGTAATCTGTTACCAATAAGCAATTTTCAAAAATAACTCCCAAGAGTCACAACTGTTCAAGAAGTTTTTGAATGACCATCAAAGGCCTATAAATAGGTGACTTGGGATAAGAAATTCCTTAGAATTTTCCTGAACAAATTGTCTTATCCTCTCAATACCAAATTGTCTTATAACTCTCAAAAAGAATTCCTTGGCCAAAACTCTTGCAAATTCAATAAGGAATCTTGAGTGATCTTCAATTATAATTTCTTTCTCTTAAAGAGAGAATTCTTCTTCTTCTTTTTCTTATTCAAAGAAATTGATTAAGGGACCGAGGGTCTCTTAAGTTGTAAGGATTTTTGAACGCAAGAGAAGGGTTGTCCCTGTGTGGTTCAAACTTTATAAAAGACATTTTACAAGATAGTGGAAATCTCAAGCGAGTTGCTTGGGGATTGGACGTAGGCACAGGGCGTGACCGAACCAGTATAAAAATTGAGTTTGCATTCTCTCTTCTCTTAAACTTATGTTATTTATTATTGTTTATATTTTGCTTTAAATAAGTTTGTTTTTGAATTGTTCTTAGCATAATTCATAATAAGGTTTGGATTGTTAATCAAAAAGAGAGTTAAATTTTAATTGGGGGATAGCTTGTGTATCTTAATTCAACCCCCCTTCTTAAGATAACTAAGGCCACTTGTATAACACCCAATAACTCACTGTGTGTGCAAAGGTGTAGGTGCCATGTGTGCATAGAATAAACAAATATTTCTAAATATGCATGTGACAGCTAAACAGCCACGCCAAATACCAAAGCACAGAAAAAGAATTATATGAACATAAGAACACAAAAGAAAGAAAGGGAATAAAAATGAAGAAAAGGTCACGATAAATATTGCACACAGATTAAATGGCTTAACTCTCTAACAAAATGTCCCTAGCGAAGTCGCCAATTGTCACAACCTACCCTTCGGCAGGAGGGCGTGGCGAGATTCAAGGGTGCGTCTTCCAAAAAGAAAATGTGTGGGAGTCGCCACCAACGTTTATTCGAGGAAAACATTAGAAAAACCAAAAAGGGATCTGAGAATTTTAAAGAAAAAGGGTTCGGGAGTTGTTTACGTGTGGGGAAGGTATTAGCACCCCACGCGTCCTTCACAAAGGATGACATTCTTTAATCGAGTGTGCAAAAAAACGTGACTTCAATATTATTTATTTTCCCTTTTTATGTTTCTTTACTTTTTGGGGTCAACAAGGGTGTTGCCCTTACTCCTACGTATCCTCAAGTGTGATGAGGAACTCAGACCTACATAATTCTTTAAAAACAAGAAAGTTGTGAGTCGAGTTGATTTTAAACTTTTTAAAAGGTTCATTTTAACCAACAAAAATAAAAGAGATCGTTAAGGCGTTGGACCTTGAACGGATTCAGGCAACTTTTATGGACAAAAACTCAATTATATGTTGATTTTATCTTGGTTTCCCTTATTTACTTTCAATCTTATTAAAAGACGGTTTGTGATGTAAATGATCGGTCAAAACTCACTTTATAAGAAGAAAAGAGATTACTGATGGTAGAAGAATGAGATGAAGATGTGCAAAGCAACAAATAGAACCCCTAAGAGTGCATAGATTGTATCCAAGTCCTTAAAATAAATACTAACTGAATGGTGAACGAAGAACACCGAACGATGAACGATGTAAAAGTCGATTACGGTGGCAATTCGGTAGCGCCTCAGCCTCATTTTTCTCTTCTTTCTTCTTCTTCTCTTCAAATTTCATTGAATCATTTCAATGTTTGAAAGCTGAACCCTTTCTTCAGCCCCCTCACGCCTATTTATAGGAAATGAGGGGACTTGGTGGATCTGCAGCTCGCCGAAGCGATTTGTTGCTTCCACCTGAAGTAACCTTGCTCGCCCAAGCGAGCTGGTTACTTCACCCCTAAGCTATTTGGGGGACCAAACGTGCCAGAGGCTAGCCTGGGCAAGCCAGGGGTCAGAAAAGCTTTAAAATGATCCTTTTACCCTCCATTTTGGGTATTTTTCACATTCTTTACCGAAACATTGAATAATCTTTCGTCTTGCGTGGCAACTGGTGTTGAACAACTCAATTCGGCTAGCGAGAATCAAAATGTTAGAGAATAATAGTCCCCAGGCGAAATTAGGGTCTGACACGATAGTTGAAACAAAAAGTGTAACACCCTTTGATATTGTAAAGGTAAATATCACTAAAAGAGGGTTGAATTGTGATGTTTAAAAATTTCTTAAACCTTTTCAAAGACCAAAACTGTCGTCTAATAGAGCTTTGAAAGTAGATAATGTGATTTTCAAAAGTAGGTGCAATCAGACAAAATCTAAAAAAATTGTAAAAAATTATTCAAAACAAAATCAAATCCAAACTCATGGTCAATTAAAGCAATTGAGATAAGAATATAAGACAAAGAGTTTTATATTAGTTTTTTTTCAACCACTGAGACTATATTTAGTTTTGGCAACCCACCAAGTTTCACTAACTTTAACAAAGTTACAACTATTCTTCACGACCACTTTTGGCTCTTATAAATCTAAGCTTCTCCTTAAGCTTAAAATACACCTAGTATTTTTTTGTTCTGCCAAGCCACCACTAGCTCTAAACAAATCAAAAGATTTTTTGATATTGGTTTGCACGGACTAGTTCTTAACGTCTCAAAGACGATTACATAAACAAAGTATTCAGTCTTTTCTCTCAAGATATACAAAGTGTTTTGAGAGCTTTACAACTTTTAAATTTTACAGAGAAAGAGCTTGGATAAGAGGGGACAACATATTTGAATTCTTAGTGTGTTAGTTCGTAACTTGACTCTTCAAAATTTCTCATATTTGTAGGCTATGCTCAATAAGTGTCTATTGTCTCTAGACGACTTCCATTTCTTTGTTGAAGGCTTGCATCTTAATAAGTGTTCGTTGGGACATTTAATGTTTGCATTAAATGCACTTCCTCTTTATGCTAAAACGCCACTCTCTAGCTTTCTTGAAGCACACTTCAACGGAAGTCAATATGCCTTTTTTCCGTAACAGGTCTATCACATCATGTGTAGCAAGCACGTCTTTTAAGATGTTGAAATTTTAAAAAGTTGATTGTTCTCATACTTCTTTGGACTTCGACAAATCCTAGAAAGAATGTTTCTAAGACATTTCTTGCAAAACAAACTTCATACACATAGTATTAAATAAAGTCTTACATGTTTTGTCAGAACTTAACATATGTCTGCCTACGTCTGATTTATCAGACATAGACACATTGTGTTTGTCTGATTGCATATAAAATGCAACTTTTAACCTCTGTAATTATTTGTATCTAATCAAAATTATAAAGGGTCCTGACTCGTCTTATGACTCAATAGTTACAACATAAAAATTCATAATAATGCCTTTTATTTAACTAATGATAAAAAATTGAATATCCAAATTTATAAATAAAAATCATTTTTCTTTTCTTTTTAAAGTGAAAAGTAATCACAACTCATTATTAAAAATATGCAAGTAAGAAATTAAGTGAACCATTAAAACATTCTTTAATAAAAAAGGAACATATAAATAATTATTCTAAATTTGCCACATGTGAATATAAATCGTCATAATATTTTGATACTAAAGATATAAATCATGTTAACCATCATGGTTTGCCAAAGTAAATATGTATTGCCCAATGGTAAGAGTAACAATATTTCAAAAATGATAGTTAAGAAACCTAGTACATACAAAATACTAAATCCTAGTATACCGATATAAAAATGCACAAAAAGGGAGACTAGAAATCAAAGCAATCACCTATATATACCCTAAGTTGTACCCCACCCAACTATATCTAAGACATGTCCTTAGAAGGATCCTCCTCTTGGAAGGTGTAGTCTCACGATTTGAACGAAGTGCCACCCTGGTAATAAGAATCAACACTTAGTTGACGGATCAAAAGGTGAAATAGGTATGACACTCTTCGGTGAAGGATAATCATATAGTTGGACATTCGAATCAACTTTTGCATCAGGAAATGTATAGCTAGATGAAGTAGAAAAGGGTAAGTCTAGAACATGAATGTAATCGGAGGTGAGTGCACACGTCAGGATCAATGGCATTTCCACACAAACAGACTGTGCAAAAGAGCTATCGATGGCTGGCATAAAGGTAAAGTGGAATGTACCCTAGAAACCATCTTCCTTGAGACCCCATCGGCAGCAAACTGTAGTTAGAAGGATAAACCAAAAGTTAGCACCGAGGATGTGACAAGGAAATTTTTAGTCAAATGGAAGGGTCCAGCTGAAGAGGATACTACATGGGTAAATGAAGATGTGCTGAGAAGTCAATTTCCATTTTTCAGCCTTGAGGACTAGGCTGTAGCTGATGGGGAGGGCAGTGATAGGGCGCTGTCTAATAGACCTGAATTAGTGGGAAAATATAGGCGTGCTACTCAGTGGAAAGTATATACTAGAAGAAACAAAAGTGGGGTCAAGGGTAGAAAGGGAAAAATTAGTTGGTGAGGTGGACAAGGGACCCATGTGATGCGGTTATGAGGTATTAGAGGGAGAGCATGTTGTAGGGGGGACATATTTTTTGGAAAATCCATCTGAGAAATAGTAACAGAAAAGAAGCATTAGCTCTGGGGGTACTCTCGCTATTCAAGCAGGGTGTTAACATCAAATCGTGAATAATACTATACATCATACTTACATACAATTTTCTGTTGTTGATCTCTTTAATTCTCTGTTGTTGTGTTTTTTTTTTTCTGCTGTTCCTTTCAACTGGTCCGACCTACCGAATATATTGACGAGGAGGAGCTAGGGTGGTTCTGTTCCATGACTACGAGAATGAACGAGAGGGTTGACGCATTAGAGGGATGGATGTTAATGCTGGAGGAATCGTTCTGACTGAGGATGGAGGAGTTCCAAAAGGTGATGATGGAGGAATTTTCTAGAATACGTAACCCACCAATTTCAGAAGGGATTTCATCAACGTCAGCGGATGAGAACTCTGAATTCAGAATGGCTGTCAAGAAGGTGGAACTTCCATCTTTTGATGGTGGTGACCCGGTTGGATGGATCACAAGAGCTGAGACCTACTTTGAGATACATGGCTCTTCGGAGGATGTGAAGATCCGTTTGGCAAAGATATGTATGGGAGGAGCTACCATCCATTAGTTTAACTTATTGAAAGAAACAGAGGATAATCTGACATGGGGTAAATTGAAGAAAATGATGGTTGATCGTTATGGAGGCCAAAGGTGTGATAATCCTTTTGAAGAGTTGAAAGACTTGCACTAGGAGGGAGAAGTGGAAGAGTACATATCTGAATTCGAATTCCTTTCTTCTCAAGTGAATTGTTTGCCAGAGGAACAATATTTGGGATATTTTGTTGGAGGTCTCAAACCAAAAATTCGGGTAAGGGTCAGAACCCTAAATCCTCAAAACCGGCTTCAAGCCATGAAAATGGCGCGAGATATTGAGGTGGAGATAAGGGGTTTTCGTTTGCAGAGGCTGAGTGATTTTGGAAGAAGATGGAGAAAGGAAAGAGATGCGTCGTATTATTTGTATGAAAGGGGGAGAACAGGATCAGGTTTTAAGTAGGGTCAAAGGAGTGGATTCAGGTCAACTTACAACCCAGGCTCAAATCGCAGCAGCAGTGTTACGGGGCCTGTTTCTCCAAAACAATATGCCCAGTCTAGGAGTAAATCTCACCTAGGAGGCAATTCGAACTCTCCGAACTCCATGAGAGGTTCGAGCTTTTACCACCGTGCCAACTTGGGTCGTGTTGGAATTGGGAGATCTTGATGTGATCTTGGAAGCAGTGTGGATGAGACGATTTGGCAAAGTCGCCTTTGATTGGAAGGGCATGATTTTGAGTTTCCCTTGGCAAGGGAAAATGGAGAACTACAAGTTTGTTGGAAGCTGGTGAAATAGAATCTGATATGACTCCTCGTGGTGAATTGAAGGCGCAGGAACAGCAGGATTTAAACCACATGCTAGCAGATTATAAGGAAGTTTTTAAAGAACCAGAAGGATTACCACCAAAGAGGGACAATGTTCATTCCATAGAGTTGCATCAAGGGGCTTCTCCCGTCAATGTGAGACTGTATAAATACCCTTTTCATCACAAAATTGAGATAGAGAATCAGGTGAACTCTATGTTGGAGCAGGGCATTATTAGGTGCAGCTCAAGTCCTTTCTCTAGCCCTGTCATATTAGTTAAGAAGAAAGATAGTGTGTGGAGGATGTGTGTGGACTATCGGGAACTTAATAAAATAACCATACCGGATAAATTTCTCATTCCGATGGTAGAGGAGTTGTTGGATGAGCTCCATGGTGCCAAATACTTCTCAATGATCGATTTGAAATCGGGCTACCATCAAATAAGGGTAAAGGAGGAGGATGTGCACAAGACCGCTTTCCGGACACATGAAAGGCATTATGAATTTTTAGTCATGCCATTTGGTTTGACAAATGCCCCGGCAACATTCCAAGCAACTATGAACCAAATCTTTAAGCCCTTTTTGAGAAGGTTTGTTCTAGTATTTTTTGATGATATATTGGTATATAGTAAAGAGTGGGGTGAACATATGCAGCATTTAAGGCAAATCTTAGAGGTGTTCCAAGAAAAGAGATTTGTAGCCAATAAGAAGAAATGTGTTTTCGGTGATACTCAAGTGGAATATCTTGGCCATATTATTTTGAAGAAGGGTGTAGCAGTAGATCCGGCTAAGGTAAAGAGTGTGGTAGATTGGCCAATTCCTCAAAGTGTGAAGAGAGCTAAGGGTTTTTTGGGGTTAACATGATACTATAGAAAATTTGTCAAGGACTATAGGAAAATAGCCAAGCCTTTGACCGAACTCACAAAAAAAGAAGGATTTAAGTGGGGGCAGGAAGCTTTGCATGCCTTTGATGAACTAAAAAGGGTGATGACAACTTCTCCGGTTTTGGCTCTATCGGATTTTACTCAACCTTTTGAGATTGAGTGTGATGCTTCGGGAAGAGGAGTTGGGGCTGTTTTGGTTCAGAAGAAAAGACCGATTGCTTATTTCAGCAAGGCCTTATCTGAAGGAAATTTAGCAAAGTCAGCATATAAGAAAGAGTTAATGGCCTTAGTGTTATCGATGCAGCATTGGAGATCGTATCTGTTGGGAAGGAAGTTTGTTGTTTATTTAGATCAAAAGAGCCTTAAATATCTGTTGCAACAGAGAATTACTACAGCTGATCAACAAAATTGGCTAGCCAAGTTGTTAGGCTACCAATTTGAGGTAGTGTATAAGCCCGGTTTGGAGAATAAAGCGGTTGATTCCTTATCAAGGCTGCATGGAGATAGTGAATTGAGGAGCCTTACCACTTTTCCGATTTGGTTGCAGCTAGCAGAGGTTCAAAAGGAAGTAAGAGAAAATGAAGAATTAAAAAGAATCATTAAAGAGTTGTCACAAGACCCAAATGTTCATCCGAAATTCAATTTGCAAAAAGGGAACTTGTTTTACCATAACAGGTTGGTGCTAGCTACAAACTCAGTGTATATTCCTCTGTTATTGCAAGAGTTTCACTCATCTCCAACAGGGGGGCACTCGGGATATCTCAGAACTTATCAAAGAATAGCTGGGAACTTGTATTGGGTTGGGATGAAGAGATCTATACAAGACTTTGTGCGAAGCTGTGACACTTGCCAGTGGCAAAAATATGTTGCGATGTCCCCCGCGGGACTACTGCAACCATTGCCAATTCCGAACCAAATTTGGGAAGACATCTCCCTAGATTTCATCACCAGTCTTCCTAAATCTAAGGGGTTTGAAGCACTTTTTGTTGTTGTGGACAGATTATCAAAGTATAGACACTTCATACCCCTCAAGCACCCTTATACAGCCAAGAAAATAGTCGAGGTGTTTACCAAAGAGATTGTCCAATTACATGGAGTGCCACAATCCATTGTTAGTGACCGAGATCCTCTATTTGTTAGTTTGTTTTGGAAGGAACTATTTTGGCTACAAGGAACAGTTTTGAAGATGAGTTCCTCTTATCACCCGGAAACGGATGGCCAAACCGAAGTGGTGAATAGATGTCTTGAGGCTTATTTGCATTGTTTTGCATCGGAGCAGCCCAAAAACTGGTCGTATTGGGTGTCTTGAGCTGAATTATGGTATAATACTTCCTACCATGTATCTATTGGAACTACACCTTTTGAGGTAGTTTACGGTCGAAAAACTCCCACCATAATTCGTTTTACACAAGGAGAAACAAGGGTTGAAGCTGTGGCTGTCGAGTTAGTAGACCGAGATGAAGCTTTGAGGCAACTTAAGCATCACTTGCTTAGGGCTCAACAATAGATGAACAAATATGCAGATAGAAAAAGGAGGGATTTGACCTTCGAGGTGGGAGAATGGGTCTTTTTGAAGTTGAGACCCCATCGGCAGCAAACTGTAGTTAGAAGGATAAACCAAAAGTTAGCACCGAGGTATTTTGGCCCTTATCCCATATTGGAAAGAGTTGGTGCAGTGTCTTATAGGATAAAGTTGCCCAAATCTGCAAGAATTCACTCTGTTTTCCATGTTTCTCAATTAAAAAAGGTTGTTGGTAGTTATATGGTGGAACCAGAACTCCCTACTGAATTAGGAGTTGAGGATGCGGATGTGGATGAGCCTGAAGCTATTTTGGCCACTAGAGATATCCGTGAAGTGGAGGATGTGACAAGGAAATTTTTAGTCAAATGGAAGGGTCCAGCTGAAGAGGATACTACATGGGTAAATGAAGATGTGTTGAGAAGTCAATTTCCCTTTTTCAGCCTTGAGGACAAGGCTGTAGCTAATGGGGAGGGCAATGATAGGGTGCTGTCTAATAGGCCTGAATTAGTGGGAAAATATAGGCCTGCTACTCAGTGGAAAGTATATACTAGAAGAAACAAAGTGGGGTCAAGGGTAAAAAGGGAAAAATTAGTTGGTGAGGTGGACAAAGGACCCATGTGATGCGGTTATGAGGTATTAGAGGGAGAGCATGTTGCAGGGGGGACATATTTTTTGGAAAATCCATCTGAGAAATAGTAACAGAAAAGGAGCATTAGCTCTGGGGGTACTCTCGCTATTCAAGCAGGGTGTTAACATCAAATCGTGAATAATACTATACACCATACTTACATACAATTTTTTGTTGTTGATCTCTTTAATTCTCTGTTGCTATGTTTTTTTTTCTGTTGTTCCTTTCAACCATCCTCATGACTGGAGTGAAGCAATCTATTGTCCCCAACTATAAGGAAAATGAAAAAGAGGAGTGAGATTCCTTCATTTTTTTTAAAGGTTGCATGCAAGAAAGAACTATTTTGATTCCACTTAGAGTAATAACCACCTTACAGTGGTTATGCATGTAAGAAACCAGAGGGTATCCTATTTTCTTCTTCTAGGATTCTTTTCACTTTTACATATGAGCCTCAAAGCCTTATGACCTTCTCGATCATAGATCTTACATATACTTCTATGGATGATGATTAGGAGTACATTTCCTACCTTGGTACTCTTGATCAACCATGGCTATGCTTCATATTCATCAAGGATGCCAAGCTGGCTACTTGAGTCTCTCGGCTCTATCGAGACCCTACAACCTAACACCTTATCAACCCTCGAGAATTGCATCCTACATATATACCTTGGGTACCTTCTATAGTCAACTCATTCACCTTAGCTTATTAGTCTTACGATAATTATCCCTTCTTCATCGAGAATTTCTTTATAAGGGTTTCTTCTTCTTAAATCTGACATGGTCCCTTTTTTCTACTACTTTTGTTCGTTCTCATTAGGGAGATTGCAATTGAAAATCATTTTAAGGACTATTCTCCTCATCACATTACCAGGGCAATATCTTTTATCATCCATTTGAGGCTTTTTCTCACCTTACTTTATAGTAATGTCATTACTCAAAGGGACTCGTACCTTCATCACCTTCCTCCTCTTTCACAACACTATGGCTCCTCAATTCTCACACATCTTCTAATATTTCATGTCATAAAATAATGTCAAATTTCAACATCCATAACACTAAGTCACCAAGTGACCAATCAATAACAAAGAGGGAATTCCTTCCCATAATTCAGAATATCATACATCGTATGGCATCGCATACCAAAACTCACTTAACAATTTACATGCAATACTCACACCATTAAGCCTTCAAAAGTGGACATCACAACTCAAGTATCAATCAATAAAATGTAATCTTTTTATTAAGTTTTATGTCAAGTCACATTAACTTTAGTTTGATAGTTATGTATTTTACTTCTTCCTCTCATAACTTGATTCCTCAATTTCTATTACATAAACTCCTCACTTGACTTCACCTACTAACTTGTTTTCTATTGTTTTATGTCCTCTTCTCTAAATCTTTGAGATGTCATTATATCTTTTAAGTGATTTATATTTAAGTTTTATGTGAAATTATAGTTCCTAATCTTTCTTAATTTATCCTATGAACTTTCCATAGTGTATATAACCCAATGGATGATTCTATATCACTTAAACCTCCCAATAGAATCTTAAGGAAATTAAACAAAGTAACTTACCTAGTCTATAATTTTATTCCCTCTCAAGATTAATAATGTTCCCAAAAGGTGTCAACTCATTATTTTGACCTCTAATCCTCTCCTGACTTTAGGGGTAAGTCATATTATCAATTGAGTACTTTATTTTCATCATTTTTCTCACCTTTATGCCATAAAACTCACTATGTCAAGTAAGAAATAAAAATAAGATAGCAAACTTAATTTTCCATAATCAGCCCTTAACATTTTCATACATTTTCAAGGACCACATTTAATACATAGAAAATGCAAATAAACATTATAGTAACAATGGCCAAAATTAGCTTCAATACAACACAAGGTCAGCCTTGAGGGGTGGCAAGGGGGTGCAATCATTTAGAGCCCATGGTCGAAGAGGGATCCAAAAAAGCTAGAAAAATTTAATATAAAAAGAAAAAAGTTTTAATTTTTTTTTTTTTGGTATTGATACTTCAACTTCATATTCTTGGATTGCCTAAAACTTTTCTTGATTTATCAATTTTTAACTTATCCAAGCAGTAACAAAAAAATTGATTTCTATATAAAAAAAAAGTAAATTGCTATCAACATGTAATATTTAGTATTTGTGTATTTATAAGTATAAGAATATTTTATATGTTATACAATATACTATTGTGGAATATTTATTTATATTTTAGAATACTTATATATTAGGGATATTTTTTTATAAGCAAGAGGAAATTTATTAATAACGAGTACACATTAAGGAGCCTTATTTATCATTTTGCCTTGGACCCATAAAAAGTCAGGACCGGACCTGATCCAACATGCCAAAAAGTTCATAATTAAACTGAAACTTGCAAGTTTCTTTGCACACATATAGGGCATCATATTAGGTACATTTTAATCATTAAAAATTGTCATTGTGAGGGATGTGGGCTTCTTTGTAGTGAGTGAAGTGGGGTGATTTTTCATGACTTATGAGGATGTGGGTATCCCTTGATCGTACTCTCCTTCTTGTTCTTCTTTCTTCCTTCTTTCTTTAATTCTTTCTCTCTTCTCACTTTCTAAGGCTGTGTTCTATGTAGTGAGTAGGGTGGGGTGATTTTTAATGACTTTTGAGGGATGTGAGCTTCTATTAGGCCTCTTGGGCTCTTTCACTTTCTTTCTAACTATGGTCCACCAAACTTTCATAATACAACTAACATCCAATAATCTATAGAGTACTCATAAAACAAGCATAGAGGCATATTCATTTATTCATCTCATTATATTATTATTATTATTATTATTATTATTATTATTATTATTATTATTATTACATTAAGTCACAGATGTGGCAACAAAAGAAGGTGCCTTGGTTTTTTCATTGGGAAATTGTTCCCTTTTTCATATGGAGTTGTACGTGGTTCGATTATGCGATCAAATATATGCTAGCAATGTTCGCTTAAATATGTTGAGATTGTTAAATTTTTGTATTTGGTATGAGTATTTTAAAAATTACTCTAGAGAATATAGTATTCCTGGTATTCTGTTTTTAATTAAGGGTGTCTTCGATGGAAAGAAAACAAGTTATGTTCATGAATCATGATTTTTAGGAATGAATAAAATTTGTTTGATTAGTAATGTAAATTCTTGAGAATTTCTATGTATGTGTATAGAGAACCAAAGATTTTAAAGTTTGGTTTTTATAAAAAATTTCAAAACAAAATGTAATAAATTACCTTATTAATTAAATTAGCTAACGAGAGAACAATGTTATTTTTATTGCAGTAAAAAAAAATCTCAACTTGAAAAAAATAGATTCTCACCCCTTCTCATGAGAATGATTTAGTGGGAAATGTAGGTAAAAATACATTCCTTGAAAACTTTCCCGTGAGATAGAGTGGAATTAGGAGTTGTTTGGTATAAAAGAATTTTTCAGTTTTCCAAAATCTAAAGTAAGAACTCCATGAAGGAAGAGATGATTTTATAGTTTATATCTCTCATTTTCAAAGATTTTAGACATACCAAGCATATTTATCACATACACAAAAAATATAATTATAAATGTAAAAAAAAAAAAACAAGATTCTTAATAAGGGTGTTCACGGGTTGGGTTTGACTAAACCAGTTATCCAATCCAATCAAAATTTTATGGGTTGGGTTTGTGTAGTTTTATTGATAGGCCCGAACCAAACCAATTCAATCATAAATGAGTTGAGTTAATCGAGTTTGAACATGTACAAATTATTTTTTATTTTATAAATTAAAAAAATTTAGAATGATAATTTATTTTTGCCTAAAGCTTTATAAATATATAATGATTAAATACACTCAAAAGAGGTCAAATTGTGACACTATTTGACTGATATAATTAATGGTTTCAATGCTAATATAATATTTTTATTTTAAATAAAAATAAAATATAGTCTCAGCACGAGAAAACATAAACAAAATCAAGACAAAGATAAAAAAAATAGCTTAAAAAATTATGGGTGGTTTAATTTAGCAATTCAATAAACTATGTTAACTAAAAATTGAAGTGTTTTGTATTTAATAATTTAATTTCTATATAATAAATTTAATTATATGTTATGGGTTGGGTTGGGTTCAAAAAGATAGAACCTGATACCTGACCCGTACAATAATCAGGTCTGAATAGGTCGGGTTGGGTTTGACCTGAACTCCCGAAAAAACCGAACTCTCGAACACCCCTAACTCTCAATATAAAAAAAATAGTATTTTGACTTTCATAATAACTAGTTTAAAAAAGTTTTACATTATTATTGAATCACTAATCACTCTATATGATAAATTTATTGATTTTGATAATAATTAGGGACGAATCCACCTATTATGGTGTGAGGACAATTTCCCCCCACTAGATTTTTTTTTCACTTATATATGTGTAAAAATTGCCCCTATAAATAAATAGGTATTATCCCTATAAGATAATTTTTTAAAATATAATAAAAATTATAAGAAATAAAAGAGAGAGAGAGAATAAATTAATACTAATTTTATCATTTTATCTTTTTAATTTTTAGATTTAATTACTATTTTGGTCCTCTAATTTATATTTTGGGCTCAATTTGGTCCCTTTAGTTTCAAAAGGTTCAATTAGATTCTTTATTTTTTAAACTGAGTTCAATTTGATCTCGTTTTTCTTTTGTCGTCTATGAATATTTTAAAAAAACAAAATTAAACCTATTTTAAAAAAGAAAGGCCTAATTAGAAATTTAAAAAATAATGGGATCAAATTGAACCTAATTATAAAAAATTAGAGGACCAAAATAATAACAATTTTTAATGTTCCAACTCCTCTAGTAGATATCCAACAGAGTATAACCATTCATCTACTAACTTACACTGCATGTTTTTATTTGAATAACTAGTTCAGTACTCGTGCATTTGCACGAGTAAGCGGAAAAATAAAATTTTCAATATAGGTGTGGACTATACAGTTCTAATATTATATAATATTGTTATTTATTTAATTTGAAAGAAACTAACTGAGGTAAAAAGTAATATAAGCTATAAAAAAAATCATTGGCACGTATAAATTAAATTGGATGATGATGCAAAAGGAAAAAAAATATTATATACCAAAACGAAAATAAAAAAAAGTCATAATTTTGAATACATAGTTTGTAGCAAAAGCTTGACAACCAAATAAGTGTGCAATTTACTAAAATTTACAGTTGTAACTTCAACATAGTAGTAAATTTATAAATATGGCCAAACCAAAGCGAAGTTCACATTTGGATTAGGAAATTCAAAGACTATTTCCATGCCAGGCTTGAAGTTTTGGGCTTCAGAAAAGACTCTCCAGCGGATCCAATTTTTGTTGTCTTTCGCTAGTCATTGTAAGGAATGCGGTATTCGACACAGTCTTCTATAATCAAATGAGTGAACCTTTTGTCTTTCATAAAGTAATACATACTACTTGGAGCATCCTGACATAAAGAATAACTTTGTTTGAGATATCGGATAATAAAAAAAATTGACAGATAAAGGTGTTTTTGAATTAATTAAGTATATAACTAAGTAACTTACCAAGCTGTTGCATGTGACCTTATATTCATTCCAAAGCACCTTGAAAGTGATTGAATTTGGCACTTGATGGTATAATGAGTGCCATTTTGGAAAAGTTTTTGCATCACTACTAGTTTTGAATATGGTCAGCAAGAAGAGACACTAACCATAATAGGTTAATGTGACATGGTGATCTCCCCGAAGTCCATAGAAAGTCCTTAGTGTTGTCCATCCATGCACAATGGTTGGGCTGACCAAATCTTTGTTGCAAACAACATCATGCATATTGTCATGTTTGTCTACCAAATGCCAGTGACGATCTAGCTGGTCCTTCCATCTAACAGCAAACAACCTACTGACTTCATCGTACGTCTACATTTAAAATAGGTGTGACATTAGAATGAAAATAATTGGTTAGTTAGGTGTAGCAAAATAATTCAAGAACGATATGGTAACTGGAAATGATAGTCATATCATAATAAATGGTTGACCTGATCCTTTGCAAGAATGATGTTGAGCATCTCCTCTTCAATTCTTGTGATCTGCATCATTATTTTTGTCAATTCATAACATTTTGTCTCCATATCATTCATGAATTTTGAACTTCATATGGAGTTAAAAAGTTGGTATCATTAAATCTTGATACAAACATAACACGATTACACAATGCTATAACAAAATTGATATTAATGTTGTACCTAATACTATTATAGAATGTTATACATAAATCAATAGTTCCTTCTTAGGTTCACATAAAAATCCAGATGCCACAATTATTTTCCATGTGCAATGTGGCCACCATTATGTATATTAGCAATTGAAACACAAGAACTAATCAATACACAAGTGTAATCACATTAATAAAACTACAGCAGACATAATTTGTAGAAAAGCCAATTGCAAGAGGTAACAAAACAAAGCTGACATATTAAATTGAGAAGTAGTGTTTGATAATAGACTACATGTATATAAATGATACTGAATCATAATAGGCTACTACCTTGCAACCTACTAGTCTCAGGTTCTTGTCAATGATCCAACATCACAAGTCACAATTAGCAAATTATAGTTTGTGCCTAAGAAAACTTGTAGTGCTTGCCTCATGCATTGAGATACTATTTTGTTTTTTGAAAAATATGACTTTGAATTTTAAAACCAAGATTGCACTCAATATGTCATGATTTTGTACTCTTCTTTGGACCTTGATATACATATTTACTTGTCTATGATTTATAAGGGTGCTCTATCATATATTAGCGAAACTCTCTCTATTAGTGTTATGCAGGTAGTGTCATCATTTCAGGATACCTTGTATATATTATTTCTCAATTTTCATGCTTATAATATTGGTTATATTTCAGACCATTTCATAATCCCTTCTGTGAATGAAATACCTTGAGACTTTTCATCTTTTTTTATTGCCACATTTGATAAGTTTGTTAGATGAACTACTTTCAGACTTTGCACCCTAAATGGATTTGCTGAGATAAATTCACTAATTCAAGTGTAAGATATTGGAATGTGTTGATGTAATTAGGGTGGTTAGAGCATTTAAAATTTAGAATTAGTTCAATTGAATACATAATGACAAATCTTTTTAAAATTTTACTATTTTAATTACCCAATGCATCTCATTGAGTTCCTTATGTTATTGTGTATGGTACTACAAATGAAGTTGTAGATTGCTTGCATGGCAAGCAACCATAGGGATTGTGTAAAGAGAAGTATGAACCGCTTGGCTCAAAGGAGGTAATCACTGTTTGGAGCTCTTTCCATAGTACATTAGGCATATGAAGAAGTTGATAACAACAGCTGAGAAGTCTCCATGGCAACAATATAGCTTCTGGCATAGCACATACCAGTTTGAGTAGCCTCAAAAGAGTACAAATATTTTCGAAGTAGACATAGTACTGATCATAGAGAAAAGTCAAGCAAGAGCACAGATAGGCCAGCAAAGATGAAAAACTTGTCTAATAATACTGATATGTTATGGAAGTTGAGAATGACCTTTGATCACAAGGAAAGGTCTAGAAGTGTGGACTGGCATGAGAAATATTGGAAAAGCATTGGCCATCAATTAGAAAAGGCAAAACAGAATAAGCAATGGATAATAATTTTTATAGTTAACTTATATTGGTCATCAATTATGAACTTTATATGGAGTTAAAGACTTGACATCATTAAATCTTGAAAAAAAACCATTTAATGAGATTAATATGTAGCTAATACTATCATTCAATGCTATAACATAATTGACATTAATGTTGTACCTAATACTATTATACAATGTTAATCAAAATGAGCAGTCCCTTGTTAGCCTCACATAAAAATGCAGATGACACATCTATTTTCATTGTACAATGTGCCCACCATTATCTATATTAAGAAATGAAACAGAAGAACTAATGAATACACAAGTGTAATCACATTAATAAAACTGCAACATAGATAATTTGCAGGAAAGCCAATTTCAATAGGTAATAGAACAAGCCTGATATATTAAATTGACATGTACTCTTTCATAATGCAGTACCTGTGTATAAGTGAGATTCAATGAAGTACATGAACAAACCAATGTTGTAACAACACAAGATTGATATGGTTTTCTTTTAATATATCATTCGGTGTTGACAACAAGTAGATCTATATTTACGCTGTTGATATAAATGAAATTGGTAAAATAGAAATCATTTTTAACACTCATGTATTTTGAAGACCGAAAATTGAGTCGAGAAAATGAGGCTTAACACACAATACTCCATGTTCTATGACATGCATAACACTATTATTTTTTTCCCACTCGCTATACACATTGATTAATTAAAACTAAATGTCCACGTCTGTGTTTTGTGTTTCACAGTGGTATGATTATCGAAAAATGAATATACTCTGTTAACCAAGAAAGGAAATGCAAAGAATCGTAAGGGTAAGATCATGTTAGCTCCGTGAGAGACAATAGAAAAATCAAAATACAGTGTATGGGTACCAATAATCTTACCAAGCGCGATGCTTGTACACGTGTTAGTTGTCCGGTTGACAGTGGTAAGCAGCATCATTGGTGGAGGAGGGCACTATCATCGCGCGTGAGATAGACCATCTTCATCTTCCAAGCCAGGTTCTTTCTTCATTTTTGGAAAATTATCGATGCTTTTTCCACTGGTCAATGAAGAAGGCACAACAAGGTTTTGAAATGAAAAGCAAATTCATCAAATCGTGTTTGCGGTTTAAAAAATCAACCACGTTTCACCAGCGCCACTTTTGCATCCTTCACCCACCAATATACTTGCACACCCTCACCATTTCAGATAATTCGAAAATTTTCCTTTGGTGAATCTGTTACGTATTATGAATCTATAAAATCGTTACGGATTTGTCATTTGTATGCGTCAATATCATTTTTTTCTTTATTGCTACTAATTTGAGTGTGTATAAAAATAATTTGGGCTACTATGGTATATAATATTTATTTTCAGCCCATGCATGACATTAATATGACACTTAAAAATAAATTTTCAAATTAATTAAAAAGAATAGTCATGGTATCATATACTATGGACAATGTGATGATTAAGACCTATTAGATCCGTTAGTAACTATTGATAGCTGAATGAAGAAAAAGTGGGTTCGTAGCCATTAGACATTCATTTTTTGAAAATGTAATTAATCAACTTTTGACTATTTAATAGAAGACAAATATGACTCATGGTAGTTCAAGATGCAAATTATAGTAATTGTCTTTCTTACTTTCTTTATAAATCATTCAATTGTATAGTTCTTATTGTGTATCCGCAACGTAAGAGGAAAAATAAAAATTACAATATATGTGTCGATTATACAATTATAATGTTGTACATGTTTGGAATTTTAGGGATCTTAATCAAATACCAATAATCACCGGAAACACATTACATTAGATTATCAAGAGGGGTTGTGAAAAATACCTAGATCCATGATAAGCAGTGGAATTGATGAGTCTGAGGAACTATTGGTTTTGTGTTCTTCCTCAACCAAATCACCGTTTTCCTTTTGAGACCTTAGGTTTCTCGTCAGATGGGGAGAAGAGAATACAATTTCTGATTTTGGTGTATTGGGGACCACAACCTTGCTTTAGGTTTTAACTTGTTAGAGTTCTCATTATTCCCTAACAGGCCAAACTGGTTTTCGCTTATCAAGCCCATATTAATTTATGATGATAGTCCAATAGGCTCACCAAATTAGATCACTTTTATTGAGCCCATAAATGTAAATAACTAATTTGGTGAGCCTATTGGACTATCATAACTAATATAAATTATACATATAATATGTAGCCCACACTAGTTAATTAATTAGGAATTATAAAATTCTAACAACCTCCCACTTGAGCTTCATATTAACCTTAATCATTTGTATTGCAAAAGTTTTTAGGCGTGCAACCGTATGTTATTTACTTTTAGACTTTTCTTAAACAATCTAGTCCATCTTCTATAGTAACACAGAACCATTGTAGTTTTTCTCACAATCCAACGTGATTGAGCCACAATGATCACCAATGTCACATATATTTGATGACATAGATCAAATATGGATAAGCGACATGAAAATAACATGCAATGTGATCTCATTCATGTTCATTTCCAACTAGTCCAAACTTTATTCTTTAAAGAGATCAATCCAAACACAATATAAATATTGCAAACAAAACAAGCTCAGAATGAAATGATAACCTTCAAATTTATTTTATAGAAAATCAATCTATACAAATATCTGAAAAACATAAGACATATATAGAACATAAATGGGACTCCCACTAAACTAAGGTACTATAAGGAGTCACTCCCATATGAGCAGTGTGCTCATGAAAAACTTTAGGTACCAAACCTTTCGTAAATGGGCCAGCTAGCATATCATTAGTCCTTAAATGTGCTATGGAAATCTATCTATTCTGAACTCTTTCTTTAACAACCAAAAACTTGATGTCAATAAACTTTGATTTGGTTGCACTCCTATTGTTGTTGGAGTAAAGAACTGGTGAATTATTGTCATAATAAATCTTTAATGGTCTTTCAATGCCATCAACCACACGCAAACTAGTGACAAAATTTCTCAGCCATATCCCATGGTTGGATGCCTCAAAACAAGCAATGAACTTCGCGGCCATGGTCGAAGAAGCTATGAGAATCTGTTTAGCAGACTTCCAAGAGATAGCTCCTCCAACCAGCATAAATATATATCCAGATGTGGAGCGTTCGCTATCTTGACATCCAGCAAAATCAGAGTCTGAGTACCCAATGATCTCCAAATTCTCAGACTTCTGATAAGTGAGCATATATCCTTTTATTCTCTTTAGGTAACGCATCGCACGCTTTGCTGCTTTCCAATGCTACATTCCAAGATTACTTAAATATCTGCCCAGAACTCCTACTACAAATGCTATATCGGGACGAGTGCAAACTTGAGTGTACATTAGACTTCCTACTGCTGATGCATAAGGAATCTTTTGCATCTCTATTCTTTCAAGGTCATTATTGGGGCATTATTTGAGACTGAATTTGTCTCCTTTAGCTATTGGGGTATCTCCTAGTTTACTATCTTTCATGTCGAATCTATCTAGGACCTTATCGATATAACTCTTTTGTGACAACCTTAGTGTAACATCCCATTTTTCGTAAGCTAATTTAAAAAAATAATTTTTATTTATAAATAAATAGAGTTTTAGAAAAATGATGAGATTCTATAAATAAATAAATAGAGAGATATAATTATTAATTAAAATAATGATTTGAGAGAAAATAAAAAGGGTATTTTATTTATTTGTTTGATAGAGAATAAAATATAGTTTATTTTTATAAAATAATAAATAAATAAATAAATAGAGTAAACCTAGCTATAAATAGTGTTAGGTCAGTTTTCACACTGACGCTGTCTCTTCTTTCCCTCATTTTCGTTTTTTCCCTTCTCCTCTCAAAACCCTTTCTTTTTTTCCCGCAGCCCACCAAACCTGTCTCAGAAAACTCACGATCTCGGACTTATTCACCGTTGGATCGTCGTGAAATTTGAGCACCACGTTCGCAACCCAATTCTGAGCATTCTCCCCGTTGGGAATTTCAATATCATGTCTGAACTGAGAGAAATACCCTTCGCATTGTAACCTTTTTCTTTCCCACAGAAACCCAGAGCTGTATTGGTAAAACTACAATCCCGGTTTCGTTAACCGTTGGATTGTTTTGAAATTTGGATATTTTGTTCTAAATTTAGTTGCGCCCGCTTTGATCGTAGGGATTTGCGAGATGATGTTCGTGGAGAGAGAAAAAGGAATCGCATGAAGATAGTCCAAATGGAGGCTTCAATCCCTTCTACGTTTCTCTGACGTTTGGGAACTCTATCGGAACAGTCGGAGGAGAAACTGGAGGAATCTTAGGGAACCGCTAGAGATGCTGCTATCGCTATCGGAAGACACGTGAGTCCGCTTAGAGGTAAGGGATGAGTTATTCACAGTTGGGGATTAGTGAGAACATGTGTAGGGATCCTTAGAGGATTAAATTGGGGTTTTATTTTGGGATGTTTGTTAAATGAAAATTTTTCCTTTATGATTATAAATAAAATATTGATGTCCTAATGAAAATTGCTTGATAAATTGTGTTCTTGATATTTGTATATTTCGACCTATGATTTTGATATAATTGTGTAATATTATTTGAGGGGTTTTAGTCCTCATGTTGTGATAGTCTTTTATATAAATTGTTATATTGAGGATATGAAATGATGATTCAAATTGTGAGTATGTGATGAATTGTAGAATAACATGTTGCTTTGAGATTATAATATTGTTATTGAGATTGAGTATAAGTGTAAAGTTGAACATGTGTTAATTTGTGAGATATGTGTAAACATGTGATGGTGGATTGTGACATTATGAGATGTGAAATTGTGAATGAGTTTTGGTTGTGAATAAGTGTGTGATTAACTCTTGATGTGACATTATTTGTGTTGTAAGCTGTGAATTGTACAATAACCCGACCAGTGTTATCTTGAGAAAAGTGTAAATGCGCAGTGTTAAAGAGAAAGTGTAGGTTTCCTATTTAGGAACCAGTGTTAAAGAGAAAGTGTAGGTTCCTATTTAGGAACCAGTGTTAAATTGTAGCGCAATATGTTGTACGTGCTTAAGACACGGGTGTGAGGTCGTGGGTATTGTATAATTCACTAGCAGTGTCTGTGTGCTAAAATGATTTTAGGGGTTGGACCTGAATCAGGAGGGAGAGGCCCTGACGGACTCTTCGGAGTGTAGGCCTTGGGGGTCACCGGGTTTGAGTGCTTCTTTAAGCCTATGCTGATCCCATATGGTTGGAGCATTCTCGCAAAACATCGTGACCTTGACTGGTCTCCCTATGATCTTACTTAGTGAGAGTGACCTGACAAACCCATGGTGTGGTGTGTCTTGTTATGTACTCCTAAGCGCCCCAGGGTGGTTTTTCACTGACATGGTACCACATTGCATATAGGATTGAGTCTTAGCATAACTGTTGCATATGTTTGCTAATTGATGTGTTATTATATCTTGATCGAAGTGTGGGATTCTTGTGTAATGTGATTGATGATTGAAAAGTGAATTTTGAATGACGAAGTGGTGAAGTTACGTGAGCTATGTTTAAACAAGTGGTATCTCATTTATATAATATGTATATTTAATTGTCTTGTTTTTCTATTAGTTAGGAATGTGATAACTCACTCCCTGTGTGTTGTTGTGTTTGGATCCTGTGATGATCTTAAACTTGTGTTCGGGGGAGCAGATGAATAGGTGGATGACTATGAAGAACCTCATGCTAGAGGACACGGGGACACAACGCTCTGATAGGATGTGACATTAGGATATAGGTTCTATATTAATTGTATGAAGCTTAGACGACCTTGTTTGAGTCGAGAATACTTTATTATTTATTTGGACAAGTTTGAATATGATGTAGAAGAAAATGAATGTGAGCCTTTTTCCCCTTTGAAAGACTTGTAAAAAAAATGTTTTAAAAATACTTTTAATTAATATTTGAATTTTTTTTCCTTATTAGTATATATGTGAGGGGTAGAGGGTGTCACACTTAGGATACCTTGAGAGTGATCTCTTAGTATCTTGATTCCTAATAGAAAAGAGGTTTCTCTAAGATCTTTCATCTCAAAAAATTTCGTCAGAAATTTCTTAGTCTCTTGTAAGAAGCTTATATCGTTGCTAGCAAGAAGTATATCATTGACATATAACACCAAGGATGAGTATTTACTCCCACTAAACATGTGGTATACACAATCATCAATTGCATTTCCCTCAAAACCATATGAGGTAATGACTTGATGGAACTTGTAATACCATTGACGGGAAGCTTGTTTTAAACCATAGATGGATTTATTTAGTTTGCAAACCATAGACTTTGAGTCACCTGATACAAAGTTTTCTGGTTGCATCATATAAATTGTTTCTTCAATGTCACCATTTAGAAACGCAGTCTTAACATCCATCTGATGTAGCTCTAAATCATAATGAGCTACTAGTGTCATTATTGTTCTAAAAGAATCCTTTGAAGATATTGGAGAAAAGGTTTCTTTATAGTCAATGCCTTCCTTTTGGGTAAATCCTTTAGCGACTAGACGAGCCTTATATCTCTCGACATTGCCCTTTGAATCCCTTTTGGTTTTAAATATCCATTTGCAACCAATAGGTTTCACACTTTCAGGCAATTCGACGAGATCCCAAACGTCATTGTCTTGCATAGATTTCATCTCATCCTTCATGGCATTGATCTAGTTTTGAGAGTTAGAACTACGCATAGCTTGACAGAAGTTAATCGAATCATCCTCTGTTAAACCAATGTCATCCTTATGTTCTTGGAGAAAGATAATATAATCATCAGGGATTGCACTTCTCCTCTCTCTATCAGATCTCCTTAATGTCACTTCTTGAGGTTGTTGAGGTTGTTGTATAGGTATTTGAGGAGGAACCTCATCGTTGTCTTGTTCTTGAACTATGTCATCAACAATAGTTTGAACATTGTTTTCTATTACTGGAGTTGTTTCTTGAACAACAATAGGTATGAGGACTTGAGCACTGCCAATAACAGGTTCTTCCTCAAAGACAACTTTCCTTATGTTTTCTTCCTTCCCAAACTCAACTTCCTCAAGAAATCTTGCATTTCCCGTTTCAAATATTGATCTTAAAGTGGGATCATAAAACTTATAGCCCCGAGAGCGTTCAGCATAGCCAACAAAATAACAACTAATTGTTCTTGAATCCAGCTTTCTTTCATGTGGCCTATAAGACCGCGCCTCAGCCGGACAACCCCAAATATGCGAATGCTTAATGCTTGGCTTTTTGTCAGTCCAAAGTTCATAAGGGGTTTTATTAACTGCTTTACTTGGTACCCTATTAAGGATGTAAGCTGCGGTCTTTAAGGCTTCTCCCCAAAGTGACTCTGGCAAAGAAGAATGACTAACCATACTTCTCACCATATCTTTAAGAGTTTGGTTTCGTCATTTTGCAACATCATTCATGCTAGGTTTGGCTGGCATAGTGTATTGCGGAACAATTCCATACTTTTTGAGAAAAAGCGCAAAAAGGTCTTGGGCGTTGTTCTCCTGATCCATCATATATACCATAGTACTCACCGCCATGGTCAGATTTGACAGCCTTAATTTTCTTTCCAAGTTGAAGTTCAACTTCAGCCTTGAAACTCTTAAAAACGTCTAGGGATTGGGACTTCTCATGTATCAAATAAAGGTAATTGTATCTAGAGTAGTCATCTATGAACGAGATAAAGTACTATTGCCCATTCCAAGAAGGTGTTGGAAAAGGACCACAAATGTCCGTATGTACTAGTTCTAAGATGTCTTTAGCTCTTTCGGCACCTAATTTCCTTATGTTTGTTCATTTTCCCTTTATGCATTCAATATAAACTTCAAAGTCTGATAAATCTAAAGGTTCAAGAATTTCATCTGACACAAGTCTCTGAATTATCTGTTTAGAGATATGACCTAAGCGTTTGTGCCATAAAGTGGCTGGATTCTCTTTTAATTTCCTTTTTGTACCACGTGAATATGTTCGCAGTATTTCATTATAGGAACAATTAACATCCAACATATATAGATTATCAATTAAGGAACTGGAACCAATCAAATTTGAATTCTGGTAGAGACTAACTTTATTATTTCCAAATGAACAAGTAGCAGGTAAATAAATTATTCATCCTTCTTTGGTTTCTTTTGCTGAGAAGACCCTTCAGCAGCACCCTTAGTTTTCTTTCTTTTCTTATTCTGAGAGGTGAAGCTTAAATGAACACTTTCAAATCTGTCTCTTTGCAGCCTCTCTTCCTCTTGCACACAGTGAGATATAAGCTCATTAAGGACCATTTGTCCTTCTAAGTGTTATAACTCACTTTGAATTGCCCAAAGTGTGCAGGAAGTGAGATCAAAACTAAATGCACAAGCAGGTCTTCACCAAGCTCTAACTTAAGTGCTTTCAGTTTAGATGCCAAGTTAGACATTTCCATTATGTACTCCCTTATATTACTTTTGCCCTTATACTTCATGGAGATGAGTTTAGCCAACAGGTTACTCGTCTTCGCCTTCTCATTTTTGGCAAAGTACTGTTTAATTTCATCAATAAATTTCTTTGCATTTTCACCCTAAAAAATAGAGCCCCGAAATGCTTCTAGAATAGAGTGCTTCATGATCATAATGCACATTCGATTGGAACAATCCCATTTCTCAATTTTTACCTCATTGGAGGCTTCCGAAGTGGAAGTGGGTCGTTCTATTCTCGGTGCCAAATCCAAATCCATACAACCGAGAACAATTTCTATGGCTTCCTTCCAAACCTTAAAATTTGTCCCATTCAGCATAGGGATATTGTTCACTTGAGCAGATACATTTGCAGCACTAGCAACAGAAACTGAATAATAATAAAAATAAAAATAATTACATGCTCACAAATAAGCCAATAAGTTATATAAAATATATATATAACAAGACATGTGCAAAATAGTTCACATAACAAATCCATCACAAGATACCCAGCATAACATTAATTCATAGTCTTTGGACAGAGAAATTAATTTGTAATTGGTACTCTCAACACAATGATCAAATATTGACAATAAATTCTGTCAAATCATAGTCTTTCTTTGGACCGACTATAATTCACATGAAAATACCTTATAATTGTCACACATTTATCATCACAGATACAAAATTATTTAGCCAAATTGTGTCTTCCTTTGGGCTGAGCACAATTCGCATAAATAATTTTATACTAATATCTATGCAATTTTAATTAAATTAATTTATGCCATAGAGATTGCTTTGACAATATATTGTTTCAATCAACTCAATCAAAATTACCAGACATAAAAAAAAAAGGAATAATTTTGAGGGTTTGTAATTTCTGAATTTACACCAAAACATAATGGGAATCACCAATTAATACACATAATTCACAGATAAAAGCAAGGAAAACAAAAATAAAATGCAAAAGCCAAATTGCATTTAACGATACGCAACCGGAGTTTTCTTATGATGATATAATAAAGCCAAAGATTATGCATCACATGTATATTATGTCATGGCATGTATGGCATGGATCCATGGCATACATAAGGAAACAAAACCAACAACCATTAAAAAAACAAACAAACACGTGAACGAGAAACAAAAATGGATGACTATTCTGGAGCGAGAAAAAAAAAGTTTTTCTCGTGGAATCCGAACGCAAAACATGAACGCGCATATGATGATTATTATATCGTGATCGAAAAGAAAAAAATTTCCAAACTTACAATCATAATTATAATTGCAAAGATAAAATCCCAAAATAAAATTAGGGTTCATGTAACAAAATAATACAGGTATAACACAAACCAAATAACTTCAATTCCCAATAATCTAACAATAATTGTGGCTCTGATACCACTTGTTTGGAATTTTAGGGATCTTAATAAAATACCAATAATCACCAGAAACACATTACGTTAGATTATCAAGAGGGATTGTGAAAAATACTCGGGATCCATGATAAGTAATGGAATTGATGAGTCTGAGGAACTATAGGTTTTGTGTTCTTCCTCAACCAAATCATTGTTTTTCTTTTGGGACCTTAGGCTTCTCGTCAAATGGGGAAAAAAGAATACAATTTCTGATTTTGGTGTATTAGGGACCACAACCTTGCTTTAGGTTTTAACCTGTTAGAGTTCTCATTATTTCTTAACGGGCTAAACTGGTTTCCGTTGATCAAGCTCATATTAATTTTTTATGATAGTCCAATAGGCTCACGAAATTAGATCACTTTTATTGAACCCATAAATGTAAATAACTAATATAAATGATAAATATAATATATAGCTTACATTAATTAATTAATTAGGAATTATAATATTCCTAACAATACAGTGTTGTTATTTATTAAATTTGAAAGCAAGTGAATGAGTAAAAAAAATATAAGTAAAAAATGAATCAGAACTACGTATAAACTATTTTGGATATGAAACAAAAGGAATATATATATTATATATGGGAATGGAAATAACAAAGTCTTAATATTGTTAAGAGAAGGACATAGTCGATTTACAAATTTTTACAAAACTTATAATAAGATTGTACTTAATTTATAAACATGACCAAAATAAAACATAGTTAACTGTTGGATCGGGAAATTCAAAGACAATTTGCATGTTAGGTTTGAAAGCTTGTGTTTGACGAAAAGCTTTCCATCCTGCTCCAATTTTAGCCGTCTTTCTCTAGTGATGGTAAACAATGTGACATTCTACAATGTCTTCTAAATTTAAATGATCAAATCCTTTTGTCTTCATGAAATAATACATACGACTTGTCAAATCCTTTATCATTATGTTATTATAATTTGTTTTCTTGCAATTAAAAATGGTTAGAAATTACATTTTTAATTTAATAACTTTCAATTAATAATAATTTTTAATGTTCTGACTCCTCTAATAGATATCCAACCAAGTATAACCATTCATCTACTAACTTATGGGGCATGTTTCTATTTGAATAATTTCATCTCAATTCCAAAATCGAGCAAAAAAATAAAGGATTAAGAGAGTTTATCATTTAAGATGTTTCTCTGTAGTTAATTTTGTGAAAAATAGAATGTTCAATCACATGATAGAAGATGAATGATTATTTGATTATATATATAGATAAATAATTTTTATAATATTGACCATAAAATAATAATAAAACATTTTCAATGAAAATACATAAAAGACAATTGTAATTTATAGAAACTTAAGTATTTTAGATTATTCTTTTATCATAATATTATATATTTTGTAAAAACTTACAATATTTTTCTTTTATAAAATATGATAAACTATTTTTGTCACCATTAAAAGAAAATTCATGGATCCGTCCTCGAAATAACTATCTTCAAATTATACGTTATACAAACAACGAATTGTAATTTGATGTTAATGGTTTGCAACAATGATTTGTAATTTGATGTTAATGGTTTGTAACAATGATTTGCCACCATTAAGGATTATTCTTTCCTGTATTGGCGGAAAATGCAGGTCCAATTAAAATAAAAAATAGCTGTTTGATCGTAAGAAGGATTCTGATCTTGCCATGTGTTTCACATTATTTTATTTTTTTTCTCTTTCTTCGTGGTTCACTCAAACAAAAAACAACACTATTCTCTCTCTATAATGTATGTCGCCGGAAAATATGGCAAACCAGAATAACATTGAAAACCTCGTGCTCAGCTACCAACCCCACCTTTCCAAGACATTTTAACATCACAATAAAAAAGGGTCATATAAAAGTAATGAAAATAGTAAAAAATAGTAAGAATAGAAAGAACCCTTCAATATTACACGCACATACTCAAAAACAAAAAGAATCTAACACAATTGCAGGGTCCAATGGCTGCGGAGTGAAAATGTTGCTCGAGTTGACAACAATTGCAACCGTCAATTTTCATTCAAGATTTGCTATATAAGTGTAGACACGGAGAGGGAGATTTATAGGAGGGAGTGGTCGGCGACGGTGGTGGTCTTGGAAGGTTGGGGACCAAGTTTTATAAGTTGTTCCGGTGACAGTTTTAATTCTCCGGTGATCACCGTTGCGGAGAGCAGAGAAGGAAGCAGGACTGTGTTTAAAGAATATGAGGCCTAACAGAAAAAAATTTGAGGTGAAAAATAATTCATCAATTTAGTATTTCACTCATAAAATAGATAAGTTATTAATTTATTTATTTTGTAATATTGTTGACTTTACATAAATTTTTAATAATTTTAATTTTAAAGGTTTTCTTTTAGTTGTAAGTGTAATATGTAATGCTCAATAAACTCATTAAATCTTTTAAAAAATTAAGATTAATATAATATTTTTTAAATTTATTTTCACCTAAAATTTTAGATTTTTTAATGCAAAATAATAAAAAAAACAGTTTCATATTTTAAAAAAAATTTAAATTAAATATCAATAATAAAATTATTATTAGCTTTAATTAAATAATCTTAAAAAATAATAAAATTATCTTTAGAAGACTATATTCAATTACTAATTTTAATTACTGCATTATTTAATGCAGCCAAATAATTAAAAGGTCTTTCCATAAAAAAAACGAATAGACCAATAAAAACTGCACAATTTTTTAGTTATATATTGATTAATAAGTAATATTCATCATATTCTAATAAGGATGTTACATAAGTTTGAAACATAAGTCTTTATATGTTTAAATAAAATTATTAAAAAACTAAAGTCTATTCATAAATGTAAAACAAAATCAAAGACCACTTACCTTAACTGCCTTATGGGTTACATGAGGATCCGTGGAGAGAAAGGCGTTTTTGTTCCATGGAGAGAGAAGGAAAGGTGGAGTACAAAAAATATAATGAAGGACACATGGCGAGATCATGATCATTCATACGATCTGATGGATGGAACCTTCTTAACTGCACCTCCAGTTACGGGAGAGGATCCGGATAAGTGCGTAGGAGTAAAACAAAAACAGTTTGTACTATGATAACCACGCATGCAATCCGAATCCAGGTAGCAAGCGAGGGACAGTTTGGTAAAAGCAAAATAACACGAGGTGAGACGTAGGCACGTAGATAAACGCCTAAACAGCTTCGTGCAAGTGTGATTTGCGAGCAATGCATGCGGCGGTGTTGTACCCCGTGATCAGGTGTAGGGTAGCACCGCCTGCGCTGATCAACAATATTCCAACACGTGTAATGTGCAGCCTGCAAAGTACTTTTTCGGTGAGCGTGATCATTTCAGAGCGCAATAGCACGCTGCTCTTGTCATACAGGGAAACTTTCCCTGCAGGAGGTTCGATTTTGAACAAAAGAACAGGTGTAGCGACACGACGTCGTAAATGCGCCAGCTTTGTGGTTCCAAAATCAATAAAGCTAAATAACTTGTCGCGGCACTGACACATTAATTAACCATCCGGTTGACTTGTCAGTGCTGAGATTCGCCACGATAGCAGAAGTGGGGAAATGAAGTACAGTAATGGTGATTAATAATCATTTGGAGGGAAATTCTTTCAGGATTTGAATGCATTTCTTCTTTTTCTTTAAAAAGAAACTTAAATATTTTATTTTCTATCCTCCAAATTTATAATTATTTTTCTAATTCTAGAATTTTCAAAATGTTGTTTTAGTCCTCTGCATAATTAGTCAAACAAGGAATATTTAATTTGCAGGAACTTTTGTCTGCCACAGTATCATATCATTCATATGTATGTTTTTTTTTTTTAAACAATAAGTAAAAGAATATATAAGAATATTTAAGGCTTTCTGGCCCTTCCCAGCATAAAAAAATATTTTAAAAAATTTATTTAGAAACTGGTTTGTTAGATTAACATTTATCCTTTTTTTATAAATAATATATATATATACCGATTTTTTTATTAGTATATATGTACCGGTTTAAATGTTTGAGTATCAATTAATTAAAATTTTACTTTAATCATAAAAAATGATCTTTAATATTATTTTTTATTGTATAAATTAATAAAGTGGAATTTTAATTTTAACTACAAAAAAGAAAAAAAATACTTAAGTTAAGGTCATAATTTTGTCCATATATTATAGAGAATGTTAACAAATAGAGTGGAAGAGCTTAAAAAAATGGAATAGCCAATATAGAATTCAAAGTGTAAATCAAGTATGTAATATTATATTATATTCTAAAAATTAAGTTAAAATATAAACACAAATTATAAATATATAACATAAAAATAAGTAATTAGAAATACTTTATGTAGTCTTCGAATCAAGAATTTCAAAATTTTAAAAAATAAAATATATGGAAAGTTAATTACTTCAATTAATTATTATTTTATTTTAAATACTTTATTTTGATAAAATAATTGTAATTTTTTATTTAGATAAAGTAATTTAATTTTTATCATATGTAAATTTAATGTTATGTACTCCTTTATTTGAAAATTAAATCTACACATTTAAAATAAAATGTTACAACACCCGAGTTTTGCACTTTTCCGATATAAGTTTGTATTTTTCAATTTTAATTTTTAATAAAGTTTTTTTTTAGTTCTATATAAGTTTTCACTTTTTCAATCTTAGTTCCTAAAGCGTGAACTTACCGGGATTACAGATGAAAAAATATATATTAAAAAAATGAAAATTTACAAAAATAAAAAATAAAAAAATAACTTACAAAAATAAAAGTTAAAAAAAACTTACATGTACTAAATTTATATATGTTATATTATATCATGTATTGTTTAGTTGACAGGATATCATATATTATATATTATTCTAATATTTGTGTACTGAATCTATCTTATTTAGTTGTTTTCTAACTCAAAACCCTTTACATGAAAAAAATTACACTAACTCAATAGAATAAATAAGTAATATCAGAAATTAATCATATTATGTCACTCAATCAGAATACTACACAACAAATTAAAAAATATATATTAATTTATTCAATTCTACATTTAAAACAGGTCCTTATTTATAAAATGCAGAGTTAAAAGTATTAACTCTTAATTTTATAACTTTAAAGAAGATTTATCCTCCTTTTTTCTTGTCTGTAAGGAGACTTTTTTTTTTTTTTTTAATTCAAGAAGACTCGTAAAAAAAATTCGGTTTCCCTGTTTTAGATATTACTAGTAGGCTAAAACATTCAAGTTATAGGCCCAAAACTAAAATCGTATTTGTGGCGGTCTGGCGAAAGCAAGGGAGCTACTATTGAAACTACAAATACTGTTATTATTACTATCCACGTGGAGTTTAAATATTTTTTTGGAAAATGTCCTTAAAACATGATAATGACAAAGTACCTAATGAAATCATCTTTCATTTTTGTAAAAAAGAAAAAAATTATAAAGAAAACGTGATTCAGTTGTGTATTTTATTAACGAAATTATATTTTTATTATATATTTTTTCACCCACTTTTACACAATAAAAACATATTTATGTTAACTATTGTTTACGATTTTTTTAATTAATTATAAATGCAATTATATTTTTTAAATCAATCAAATTAATTATAATATAATTTATCATTTTTAAAAGTAATCAATATTTTTTAACTAAAATTGAATTAATTGGATAAAAATTATCATTTATAAACTTAACCAAATTAATTATTATATGATTATCTTTATTAATATTAATCAAACCAATTTATATTATTAGTTTATAGCATAATTAATTCAATTATAATTATAAATGGTAACCTATGTCATCATTAATTTAAATTTAAATAAAAAGATAATTTATATCAATTAATTTGGTTAATATTAAAAAAAGTAATATGTGTTATCATTAATATAATTTATATTATAATTATTTTTTTTATATTTCTAACTTTCTTATACTGAATTGTTATTATAATTAATAAAGGGAAAAAGGTAACCTATATATAAATTAATTATAATTTTTTTTAGTAAAAATTTATCAAATTGGAAATATGTTTGTGTTGAATAAAAGGGGTTATAAAAAAATTACACAAAATAAACATCATTCCGTTAGCAGAATACACAGTAAAATTACATTTTTATTTTATATATATATATATATATATATATATATATATATATATATATATATTCTCTTAGACATTGAAAATATGATTTTATTATCTATTTTATCAACAAATCATGTAATGGAATTTTCTGAGAAAAAAAATATTTAAAGCTCCCATAGATAGCACAGGAGCTCCTCAAAAGCAACCGCAGTAGGATTATTGTGGGCTGTGAATATTTTAACCCAGGCTGTTACTACCTGCACCCCATTAACTTCTTTATGCGCCTCCATAGTTTCTAATATCCCAACATTACCCTTTTCAGTGTCTGATCCTTCTTCTTCCTACATTCACCCCGCTGTAAAGAATTAATTATGTACAACTGTTTGGCCCCTGTTTTGTATTACGTTAGAGTTCAACATGAATAAAACAACTCTTGGCCACTATACATCGGTGCTACCAATCAACTACGAAGACCGAGAAATTAACATTAAAAATTTCTTAATGCAATAAGTTTTACACTTATTTCATTTTGGTAGATTAAGTTTGAAACATTTAATTTTGATCATATTTATATTTTTAAAAATTTTATTTTGGTCAATTTTACTATTTTCTGTCAACAATGTTAAACTTTGTTAGTATTTTAAATTTGGAAATAATTAATTTAAAATATTGATGACTAAAAATTGTTACTATGTGTAATAATATTCTAACCAATAATAGTTTCACTATAAAAATTGGTTAAAACTTTGTGGGAAATTTTAGCCACCACCATAATAATCTTATTTATAGAAAAACACTTAACTCATCCTCAAATCCCTAATATTCAAATTCATTTTCAAAATTCAATCATCAATAATAAACATTTAACATTGCATCTTCCTCCTCTTCACCTCCCTACCGTCCTAAGGAGCTGTCTGAAGAAGTCGGTTAGGGACAAGGGATAAGGTGTCAATTGCCAAGGGTTCTTCATGGTGTTGGTGGATCTCAACGCGGACACCAACTACTTCTGAGGTTCATTTTTGTCATTCCAGATTTGAGATTTGTTTCATCTAGATATCTCAATGTTGAAATCATGAACCCTCATTGTTATGAACTTCGATGAATAGGTGTCCTGACTTCGTTGTGAACTCGTTGCAATACCAAAGTCACGATATAATGTTAGACAAGTCGCCTCAAAACTTAAGAGGGGGGGGTGAATTAAGTTTTAAAAACTTTCCCCTAATCAAATTTTAATTCTCTATTGAATTAGAAAATGCACACTTAATATGAATTAAGTAAAGAACAATTCAAATTAAACTTCTTCAAAGTAAAAATAAACTGCAATAAATTAAAGAAGTTTAAGGAAAGAGAGAATGCAAACTCAGTTTTTATACTGGTTCGACCACGTCTTGTGCTTACGTCTAGTCCCCAAGCAACCCGCTTGAGATTTCCATTATCTTGTAAAATCCTTTTACAAAGTCTGAACCACACAGAGACACTCATTCCTTGTGTTCAGAGATCTTTACAACTTAAGAGACTCACAGTCTCTTGAAAAACAACCGTTTGGTTTTGAGTAAGAAGATAATTTCTTTCTTGAAGAGAAGAATATTACAAGATGAAGATCATACAAGAATCCTTATATATTTTGCAAGTGTTTGGCCAAGGCTATCTTTTGAAAAGATATGACAATTTTTGTATTGAAAAACTCTGAGGAAATTCGAACCCCAAGTCACCTATTTATAGGCCTTTGGTGACCATTCAAAATCTTTTGAATAGTTGTGACTTTTGAGAGTTATTTTTAAAATTTCCTCACTAGTAATCGATTACATAAATGTGGTAATCGATTACACAGTTAGTTTTGAAGAGTTATGACTCTTCAGACTTGAAATTCAAAATTTTGTGTCTGGTAATTGATTACAAAACTATTATAATTGATTACAGATTTTGAAATTTAAATTTAAATTTTCTAAAAGCTGTTTAAAACAGTTTTTATTTTCTGGTAATCGATTACATCTTCTGTGTAATCAATTACACAGTTTAAAATTCAAATTCAAATATCTGTAAACTGTTTTAAAACCCATTTAGCTTCTGATAATCGATTACATCTTCTGGTAATTGATTACCAGAGAAAAAACATTTATTTCAAAAACAGAGTTTCACTTTAAACCTTTGTAAAATGTTTTGAGGAGTTAACCTAAGGCCAAACCTGTGCAACCTCATTTAAGGAATTCTTTTAACATCCTATGGACTAATTTCATCGTTCCTCTTGAATTTCTTGATTCTTGACTTGGATCAAACTTGAATAGCTTTCATCTTTGGCATCATCAAAACTTCATATTACATATGCTTCTACACGTGACACCTTCATGATCACAACAATGATGACACCTACGCTAAGTCTCATTGATAATGCTCTTCCTCTTTGAAAATCAAGTTCATCAAGCTTCTTCTTTGAGTCTCAATTTCGGGATTTTTCATGCAGGTCTGGCTATGTTTAAGATGATTTAGGGATGTTGGAGGGTTTAATTTTGTCACGGAGTGATGGAAGCTTGCTTGTGGAGCTTCTATGGAGGCTGGATCTTTGAGCTTCAATGAGGTCCTTCAATGGTGATTTTTCACCATGGAGATGCAGCGGAAGGCAAAGGAGAAGAGGAGAAGGGAGGCGCCATCCACTAGGGAATAAGCCATGGAAGAAGGAGCTTCACCACCAAGATGAGCCTTGGATAAGAAGCTTGGAAGGATGCTTCAATGGAGGAAAAGAAAGAGGGAGAGAAAGAGAGAGGGGGGAGCACGAAATTGAAGGAATAAAAGAGGGGGAGAAGTAGAACTTTGAAGTGTGTCTCATAAGACTTTCATTCATCAAAGTTACAACAAGTGTTACACATGCTTCTATTTATAGACTAGGTAGCTTCCTTGAGAAGCTTTCTTGAGAAAACTTCCTTGAGAAGCTTCTTTGAGAAAACTTCCTTGAGAAGCTAGAGCTTAGCTACACACACCCCTCTCATAACTAAGCTCACCTCCTTGAGAAGCTTCCTTAAGAAGATTCCTAAAGAAGCTAAAGCTTAGCTACACATACCTCTCTAATAGCTAAGCTCACCTCCTTGAGATGAGAAGCTAGAGCTTAGCTACACACCCCCTATAATAGCTAAGCTCACCCCCATGAGAAAAAACATGAAAATAACAAAAAAAAGTCCTTATTACAAAGACAACTCAAAATGCCCCGAAATACAAGGCTAAAACCCTATACTACTAGAATGGCCAAAATACAAGGCCTAGACGAAGGAAAAACCTATTCTAATATTTACAAAGATAAGCGGGCTCATACTTAGCCCATGGGCTCGAAATCTACCCTAAGGCTCATGAGAACCCTAGGGCCTTTCCTTGGATCTCTAGCCCAATCTACTTGGAGTCTTCTAGCCAATGTCCTTGCGGGGTAGGATTGCATCATGCCCTCCACCTTGGAAAGGATTTGACCTCAAATCCCGAGGTTCTTCATACTCTAGGCTCCTTCCCTCAACACCTGTAAAAAGAACAAAAACACATGTATTAGTGGTGTTTGGTATGTTAAAGTAAGGTAAGGTCTGAAAACCCATTTCCTGGGCATCTTCCCATGAAGGAACATGGTTTCTCACCAACTCAATGAGTGGTGCTACAAGTATAGAAAATGTTAGTGCTTAGCTCTACTGAGTTTTAAAAGATTGGCTAAGATTTTGTTAAAACATAAGCACTTAGACAATGAAGGAAAGCTGGAGTTGCTGCACATGATGTCCAACGTTATGTCAAAGAATAAGATCGGGCTGCACAATGCACAAGGCAAGATGAAATGTCAAATGAAGAATTGAAGCTGCAGGATTCACGATGTCGGATACAATGTCCAGGACATCCTGCCTGAAAATACTGGAATTGCTAAAAGCATTGAAGCTGCAGGATCCACGATGTCGGATACAATGTCCAGGACATCCTGCCCGAAAATACTGGAGTTGCTAAAAGCATTGAAGCTGCAGGATCCACGATGTCGGATACGATGTCCAGGACATCTGGCCCGAAAATACTGGACACATAAATCTGTTATATCTTTAACAGATTATTGTGCAGTTAGCAAGAGATTAGATGATCTATCTTTAGGAACGAATTAAAAGATAAGTAAAGTTCGAATTTCAAACTAGAAGAGTTCGTTCAGGGATTAAAGATTAAAGATAAAAACTAAAAGATCAAACTGTATCTTTTAGATCTTTAAGTGCAGATTTTCAGGAAGAATGATAGATCTCATCCAGCACAAGTTGTTGCAGCCCAGATGCACACACTGCTATAAAAACATGGAGGCTGCACGAGTTCTGTACCAAGTCCGGGATTGAAGAGTTATTTTGTGAGTTTTGGGACTTGAGTGTTTTGTGAGCCACCTTGATGGTACCCTAACATCAAGTGTTGGACCTGAGTGTGTAGAGTTGATCTCTAGTGTGTAGAGTTGATCTCTATTGTTCAGAGAGCAATCTCTGGTGTGTCTTTGATTTATTTGTAAACACGGGAGTGTGGTTGAGAGGGAGTGAGCGGGGTTCTCATATCTAAGAGTGGCTCTTAGGTAGAGATTGCACGGGTAGTGGTTAGGTGAGAAGGTTGTAAACAGTGGCTGTTAGACCTTGAACTAACACTATTTTAGTGGATTTCCTCCCTGGCTTGGTAGCCCCCAGATGTAGGTGAGGTTGCACCGAACTGGGTTAACAATTCTCTTGTGTTATTTACTTGTTTAAACTGTACACACTGTCAAATATAATCTGCATGTTCTGAAGCGTGATGTCGTGACATCCTGTACGACATCTGTCCCCAGTATCAGAATTTCAGAAAAATATGGGACAAACCTTTTGTAAAAGTTTGTTAAGTCATGGAAGCCCCAAATTTTTCTTATACTTGGTGGAGTGAGCCACTCAGGAATGACCTTTATTCTCTTAGGGTTCATGGGAACACGTTGATCACTATTTGAAAAATTAAGAAAAGTAACGCAATAAAACATACCTTTTTCTGTATTTTCATATTGATTATTCCTACCAAAAAGTATAACAAACCTAAGGTGTCCCATATGAGTACCTAAGTTTGTATTGAAACTAAAAATAAGAACAAACCTACCTAATGGGTCCCTATGTACACACACCATGAAGATGTTAGGTGTACGAGTGATTTTACAAAAGAGGGTTGCACCACTCAAAACATTCATCATACCACCTATTTTAGGGACTTGGTGCCTAATAATACCTATTTTGGGCACCAAAAGAGCACAAGGATTTAAGCTCTTGCGAACCAAACCCTCATCCAACAACTTCTTTACTTGAGGAATAAACTCAAGCCCAAGAGGTGTTGCAATGCTAGCAAGTGTCTTTTTACAAAAGAGAAAATGTGGAGGTTTTCTAAGAGGGAAAGTTTCTTTAATGTTTGTCTTTATTGTAAAATGAGTTTCCTTCTTAGCTAACCTCTTGGAGGAGACACTTACCTCCTTACACTTCTCTTTAACCACTAATGGTTGTCCATCTTCTTGGGGGTAGATTTCTTCACTAGATTCTTCCCCTTTTGCTTCTTCACATTCACTAGAGGAAGGTGAAGTAGTAGCCTCATCTTGGCTACTATAAATGTCTTGGCCCCTCATAATCATGGTTTTTGTGGTGGGGCATTGAGAAGTAATGTGTCCTCTTCCAAGACATTTAAAGCACTTTATAGAGCTAGTTTTCTCTTGCATACTAGCCTTAGGGGCTTGCATTTCTATTGCCTTCCCCTTATCATCTTTGGGCTTAGAAGGTGTCACCCCTAAGATGCCTTGACCTTGGTCTTTCTTTGGATAAGAGTGAGAGCCATAAGATTTTGAAGTAGACTTCTTTTTAAGTTGTTGCTCTACCCTTATTTCCCAATCTAAGTTAGCCTCTACATTGTCCTTCCCATGGAAGTATGAGAGGTTAATGTTAGCCTCTTGAGGCTTTCTTTCCTTTTCTCTTCTATGGGAGTGAGGTCTAAGATGTGACCTATGCCTTCCTTCGTAATAGTCACGAAGTTCTTCACTTAGGCTCTTGCAAGAGTTATGACTACTATAGGAAGCATGTTTTTCTCTTTTCATTTCTTTCATTATTTTTCTTCTTTCTTCCTCTCTTATTTTCTTTCTTTCATCTTGACTTATTTCTTCCACTCTTTTTTTTCCTTTTTCTTTTCTCTCTTGTTTTTCTTTCCATAACTTGAGGGAACTCAACTCATTTAAGATTCTAGATAAAGGGTCTTTATGACTAGTACCCTCGCCATTAACACTAGATGAATGATGACTCATGTTGGTTCCTAAGTTGTGGTTCTTTCTTGTTGGAGGTTTGAAAACAAAAGGTAAGAGAAACTATGGTTGAAACTAGCCAAATAAACACTAAAAGAGGTGTGAAAGATAAGGTAAAAAAACTAATTGGTAAAATGCAAGCTATCTAGGCGGTTTGACAATGGAAGGTAAAAGAAATAAGCTATGAAAGTAAGCAAGAAATGTAAACTAGGTGAATCCTAAGAGTGTTTGGATGACCACATTCAAGGTTCCCAACAAAACACTTACTATCCTAAGTAAAAATTGCCTAAAATTATTACACACAAATGGAAGTTTGGTAACCTATTGGAGGCTCCCAACACACTTCCAATGAAAGACCTTTTTGTTACAAAAACTTGAAAGCAATAAAGGTAAGTAAATTGCAAATTACAAAATTACAAAACGGTCCTCAATTTTGGTGGTTGTTCTCTCTTTGGTGATTCACTCAATTTGGAGTGCTTCTTCGTCCAATAGCTCTTAAGGTGGTTGGCCCCTTGCTTCTGGACTCAAATTCTTCAAGGGATGGCACCAATCCTCCTTCCAATTCCCTATATGGCAACCCACAAACAAGGAAACAAAGAGACAAGCAATAACCAAAGACAAAAAAAAATGAAATGAAAGCTAAACCAATGGATTTTTTAACAAGACAATTTTTCAAGGATTATTCAACAATTAAAGCAATGAAAAGGACATAGAAGCAAGATAGGAGTCAAAGAGAAACTTAGAATGACTCTAGAGTAGAGTAAAAAAACTGAAAAAAAAAAAGACTCAACAAAACTCTAGCTTTGGCACTTGTCTTCACACTAATTTTGAATTGAAATTTCCAATTATAGAATAAATTTTGAGCCAAAACAACAAGCACCCTTCCCTTTCACCTTTTTTTTTCTGGATACTGATTTTCCTGCCAACTTGTGCGATTTTTCGTATTTTTTCCTTTTATCCAAATCACTTGTTTCTTTTTTTATAACTTTTTTCCAGATGTCTAGAAAATTCAGTAAAACTTTCAGCTCAAAATTCGAAGTAACCAATTCTCAGTAATTTTTACAAGTTTGTATGTCCAAGCTGCCAGCACCAGCGATTTGTTTCTTTAAGCATGGTATATTGATTGCCTTGGGCTTACTTTCAACCTTCCTATGTATGTTGAACTCACTAGGATTGTTTACCACAGTTTTCGGAGTTCAATATTCACTTAGGATCAACATTTCAGCCAGCAATTCAATCACCAAAACTCAAATTCACAATAGACACAATCATAAAGAAACCTAAAAGTTCAAGAAAAGGTTCACAATCAAAGACTCTCTAAGAATTTTGCATGAACATGTTAAGGACTAATTAACATGAAAGATTTGACTCAAATCAAATAATAGGCTAAAAGAATTTCATACACTCATGAACAAATGAGTTAGACAAAGAAACAAGAAAATAAAATTCAGCACAACATAAGAAATCTTATGTGACAAGTTTCATGACTAGACATGACTTCTATGACAAAACTACAATAGGTGAACAAGTCACTCTAGATTTTTGAGGTTTTCTTCCACTTTAATATTTTTGTAAGAATTTTATGGTTTAGGTTTCAGCCACAAAAAATAACAAGACAAAACTCAAAGGAACCTAAACTCAACACAATTCATGGTTCAAGAACTAAGAACAAGAAATTTGAACCATAGAAAATCAAATCTAACTTCTATAGCAAGTTTAATCGGTGGAAACTCTAAAGAATCATGTTAACAACATTTAGAACAAGACATGTGAGGAGATACATGGAGAAAAATGAAGAAACAACAATGGAAGAGAAGGTAAAGAAAAAAAATTAATGGAGGTTTAAGGAGCACCTACTTGAAGCTCTTGTGCTCTGATTACCACTTGATGGAAGCTTGCTTGTGGAGCTTCTATGGAGGCTGGATCTTTGAGCTTCAATGAGGTCCTTCAATGGTGATTTTTCACCATGGAGATGCAGCGGAAGGCAAAGGAGAAGAGGAGAAGGGAGGCGCCATCCACTAGGGAATAAGCCATGGAAGAAGGAGCTTCACCACCAAGATGAGCCTTGGATAAGAAGCTTGGAAGGATGCTTCAATGGAGGAAAAGAAAGAGGGAGAGAAAGAGAGAGGGGGGAGCACGAAATTGAAGGAATAAAAGAGGGGGAGAAGTAGAACTTTGAAGTGTGTCTCATAAGACTTTCATTCATCAAAGTTACAACAAGTGTTACACATGCTTCTATTTATAGACTAGGTAGCTTCCTTGAGAAGCTTTCTTGAGAAAACTTCCTTGAGAAGCTTCTTTGAGAAAACTTCCTTGAGAAGCTAGAGCTTAGCTACACACACCCCTCTCATAACTAAGCTCACCTCCTTGAGAAGCTTCCTTAAGAAGATTCCTAAAGAAGCTAAAGCTTAGCTACACATACCTCTCTAATAGCTAAGCTCACCTCCTTGAGATGAGAAGCTAGAGCTTAGCTACACACCCCCTATAATAGCTAAGCTCACCCCCATGAGAAAAAACATGAAAATAACAAAAAAAAGTCCTTATTACAAAGAAAACTCAAAATGCCCCGAAATACAAGGCTAAAACCCTATACTACTAGAATGGCCAAAATACAAGGCCTAGACGAAGGAAAAACCTATTCTAATATTTATAAAGATAAGCGGGCTCATACTTAGCCCATGGGCTCGAAATCTACCCTAAGGCTCATGAGAACCCTAGGGCCTTTCCTTGGATCTCTAGCCCAATCTACTTGGAGTCTTCTAGCCAATGCCCTTGCGGGGTAGGATTGCATCACGGAGGTTCCTGTCTCTATTCCCTTTCCCACTAGCCTTGAAATTGTGCAACCTTCATAGTTGCCACGATGTTCATCCAACCAACCAATTGCATAACTAGATGTGTGTTTTTTTTGGATCTGGGATTTTTGTCGGGAATGTCATTGTGTTGGCAACTGTATCTTTGCTTGTGACACTAGTAGTAATAGATCTAGTTTTGTTTTCAGATTTGGGGTTCTAGGGTTCCAACAGTGGAGAGTAGGGAGTTTTGATGATGGTTTGGTTTGAAAAGTAATTAGTGAAGAGTGTGGTGGTTCTCAGTTGAGAACCGCGAGTCTTGATGGTGGGTTGGACTCGAAAAAGAACCAATGAAGAGTGCAATGGTTCACAAAAGAGGTGGTGGCAGGCATGGTGGTCATTGGTCATAGGTCTCCACCTTATATCGATCCCACCAACAAATGTTATTTTTGTAGTTTGTTATTAAAATACACATAGTGGCGGTTTTTAACCGTCACTATTTAAAAATAAGTATTTAAAAATTTAAAAGTTAACAGAGCAATAACGTAATTGACAAAAAACGCAAAAAAAAAAAGATCAAAATGAAACTTTCAAAAACATAAAGGACCAAATTGAACATTTCTGTCAGACCCTAATTTCATCCGGGTGATCGAGGTCGTACCCGAATCAAATAAACATTAAAAATGCAGTATCTAGGAAGTGATCCTAGGTCGTCTCCCAACGAGCAATGGTCAACCAAACGTTCATAACAGATAGTAATAAAACAGTAACGAATTGGGGGGGGGGGGTTGTTTGTTTTTGTAAATTAAACAGTGAGTAAAATTGAATTAGAAAATATCAGAATTAAAACACGTTGCTTCCCCTTGATTCACAAGCAAGTCTCTTATCCTAGGTTGCGAGAATTTATCCTTTATCAGTTCAACCACTTAATCCAACCCTAAATTAAATTACTAAGCGAAATTTAACATAAGGCATTCATTATGTGATTAAGCAACACATACACCAATTAATCATAAACGATCATTAAGCATGAACGATCATTAAGCGCAGAGACAATTAATCAAGCACTAAGCATGAATGAATTAATAGCAACGAATACAGAGTAATTAGTGAAGAGGAAAAACTGATCAGAATTTAATAGCAATAATAGAACCTCAAAGAGAACTGTGCTTGATCCTCAAGAGAAAACAACGCTGGAGACTTAGCCTTCCATTAATCAATAGAGAACGAAATTATAGATTGAAGAACGGAATTTTATTGCTAAAACGAAAAAGAGAATAGCACTCTAAAACTAAAATGAAAAAGAGAGAGAAGAGAGGAGAGAGAGAAGAGAAGAGAGAGAGAGGGAAGACTAAACTAGAACTTTGGTGTTGTTATATAGTTTTCAGCCCCAAAGCTTACAAATCTATTTTAAATCAAAGCCCATAAATAAAATAAAATCTAGATAAGATAAGATCTAGATGAAATAATATCTAGATGAGATCAAATCTAAATAATATCTAGATAAGATAAAATTTGGTAGAATAAAATAGTCTACTCTCTTCAAGTCCAAGTCCAAGCCCAATTGCTTATAATTATCCTAAAATTAAATTAAAAACACAAAATTAATCCAGTAAGCCCAAATGATAAAACTGCATAATTAATTTGACAATTAAGATTAATCAGTAATTAAAATGGTGCAAAAATGGTTAAGAAATAGGAGAAAATAATGGCATATTAAAACCCCCCATACTTAGCCTTTTGCACTCCTGGGCAAAATGAAACAAAGAACAAAATCCAAGGATATCAAAGAGAGATAAACAAAAACATTTACATATTTCTCAATGAACATCAAGGAATGAAAGGAATAGGTAACATCTAACATGAAGAGATCCAAAGAGTCAAGACATTTGTGAAAATCATCCAAGCAACCCAATCATGGCAAAATAGTTAATCAGCTCAAGAATGAAAAGTGATAAAGCCTCACAAGATATACACTCTATCTCTCAAGTGTCTAGGCTACAATTTACCCTCAAAGCACCCATGAAAACCAACACCACATAAACTTGGCAAGATTATAAAATTGATAATCAACCCATAAACACAAGCACATGAGGATCAAAAGGTCTTTTAAGGTTGTAATGGGGCCAAGGACAAGGTAGGGAAAAATATGGAATAAGTAGCTAAATCCCAAAGGAATAGAGGAGCAATGGGGAATAAGTGCATATTAAGAAAAAATAAGAAAACCTAAAGATAAAATTTTAAACGCAAAGAGTAAAGCCAAGAGTCTTGTCATTCTTTTTCCATTTAAGATCTTATTCACTCAACTTTATTGTTTTTCTTTTTTTTTTTTTTGAATTGATTCAACTTGAAAATTTTTTTTTGGACTGTAGCATTTGAGAACTAGCATATCATTCAGCATCATGTCCAACATTTAACCCATATACAATGTACATCAGTATGGCCCAAAAATACATCATGAAGCATAGCCAACAAAACATGTTATCCAACAACCCCCCCCCCCCCCCCCCCCCACACTTATTCCCAAAACAATTCCAAAGCTCCAAAATTCCTTAAGGGTAAGGTGATATCATGGTTTTTCACTTAAGGCTTGTGGTGAGCTTCAAAACAAGGAAAGGGAAACAAGGCTCAAAAGGGCTATCAAAGGAATTAATTCAAGGTAAGTCCATTTGGCTAGAGGCTTATAAGAACAAAATTGCCTAAATCATTTCCAAATATGCATGTGAATTAGGAAGCATCAACAAGAATCAAGCCAAGGCTATTGTGCAAGGAATCAATGGAGCAAAACACACCAAATGATTATGATTATGGATGGCTCAAATTCTCACAAAGTTAAACTTATCACTTTCAAATTGAGCTTTCAAAACTATCATGACATGTAGAGGAAAAACAAGGATTTCAAATCACAAAATGTCAAGAGACTTTTATTTTCAGAACAATTACCCATTTCTTGAACATATCCTATAATTCAAAGAAATATATGCAAAGTTGTACATGCAAACAGAATTGACCTAAAATATTAAACTAGAAACCCAACAAAACTAACAAAACCAACAAAACTAGCAAAACAAAAGAACATTCCCCCCCCCCCCCCATACTTAAACGACACATTGTCCTCAATGTAGCACAATTAAAAGATTAAAAGCAATTAAACCATCAAATAGAATCAGACAAGTGTAATAAAAACAAAGAAGGAGATAGGAAAATAAGATCTCCCTAAGTCATGGTGGAGGAAGGGTAGGGTGGAGTAAGGAAGTCTCTTCCACCACTACGTCTACTAAAGAAGGGTTTGTGAGAAATGGCTTAAGTCGGTGTCCATTGACCTTGAAGCTCTTGTTTGTGGAGTCGCTTTTGATCTCAACTGTACCATAAGGAAAAACATTAGTAACAACAAAAGGACCAATCCACTTAGACCTCAACTTACAACTCATGAGTCCAAGCCTAGAATTATACAAGTAGGGGTCATCCCAAATAAAATGCTTAGCATCACTTTTAATTTTATCTTTTTGAGCTTTAGATGCTAAGGGAGGAAAAACAGAAGCAACTAAATAATTGACAATGTTAGCAAACTAGGGAGTAGAAAGAGAATTAGAAATATTATACAGTATATACAAATGATCATCCGGGAAATCATCCCGAATGAGTGAATCCTCATCAGACACACGTTCGATCCGACTCAAATGATCAGCAACTAAATTTTGTGCTCCGCTCCTATCACGGATCTCCAAGTCAAACTCTTGGAGCCAGAGCATCCATCAGATCAATCTAGGATTTGAATCAACCTTCTTCAACAAGTACTTTAGAGCTACATGGTCAGTATAAACAATAATGCGAGTACCAAGCAAATAAGAACGAAATTTTTCAAGAGCAAAAATTATGGCTAGTAGCTCTTTCTCAGTAGTAGTATAATTCGCTTGAGCAACATCTAAAGTTCTAAAAGCATAATATATCACCCTAGGCAATTTATCAATTTTCTGAGCAAGGACAGCCCCTAATGCATAATTTGATGCATCACACATAAGCTCAAAAGGGGCTGTACAATCGGGTGCTTGAATGATGAGGGTGGTAGTCAGTGCTCTTTTGAGGCAATCAAAAGCCTCTTTGCATTTACCATTAAATTCAAACTCCACCTCCTTTTGCAACAAGTTGGATAGTGGAAGGGATACTTTGCTAAAATCTCTTATAAAACGCCTGTAGAATCCTGCATGACCAAGAAAAGATCGCACCTCTCACACGCAAGAGGGGTAAGGCAATTGTGAAATAACATAAATTTTTGCAGGATCTACTTCAATGCCCTTATTGGAAATAATGTGGCCTGAAACTATACCTTGCTCAACCATAAAATGACATTTTTCAAAATTTAGAACAAGGTTAGTTTCAGCACATCTATTCAAAACCTTTTCCAGACTATCCAAACAAACATCAAAAGAGGATCCATATACAGTGAAATCATCCATAAACACCTCTATGCAATTTTCTAAAAAATCACTAAAAATACTAATCATGCACCGCTGGAAGGTACCAGGGGCATTGCACAGGCTGAAAGGCATTCTCCTATAGGCAAAAGTGCCGAAGGGGCAGGTGAATATGGTCTTTTCCCAATCCTCAGGAGCAATAGTGATTTGCATATAACCAGAAAACCATCAAGGAAATAGTAGTGAGATTTACCTACCAGGCGTTCAAGCATCTGGTCAATGAATGGCAGTGGAAAATGGTCCTTTTTGGTAACCTGGTTCAGCCTCCTATAGTCGATGCATACTCTCCAACTGTTCTGCACCCGAGTAGAAATCAGCTCATCCTTCTCATTTTTTATCATGGTGAGGCCGGTTTTCTTCGGAACTACCTGGATGGGACTCACCCATTAAGGAATTTCATTGAATAGGTTTGGAGCAGCAAAGCAAAGGCACATAGAAAAAGAGCTGGTGAAAAAAACTCATTCCAAGAAATTGCAAAAAACATATGAATGATAGAAGATAGAAGGAATGACAATTTTATCGATTGAGATGAGAGCTCATTGAGAGAACTACATAGAGTGTGGGCGGAGAAAAAAGGCGTGTCTTATGGTGATTTATTGGTGGAGATAAAGTAGTGGTTTGAATAAATGAATCTAAACGTGATTTGCATTGGATTAACAACTTTAAAATTGTATGAAAAGAAAGTGGGTTCTAGATTTATAAGTTGGTATAAATTATGGATGTGGTAAAAGATCTAATGCATAAAAAATAATTAAAATGGATTGGACTAGGTTAGTTGTTGGATTAGATTTGGATACTGGAGTTTTTTGCCCAGGCCTAACACCAACCCACCAAGCACCACCTCTTGTATTTACCACCGAGCAGCTTGTGAAAATGTTTTCCATAAATTCTCCTTTATTGACTGAGGAAGAGTTGAACTAAATTAAGAGAAGTTATACCACCTTTTCCAAATTTGATGAGATAACGAGCACGTGAAGAATATGTGTGATGTGTCTTCCACCATTTTGTTGTAGAAAATGCACAATAGCTCTTGATCTTGCCGTTGAATTTGAATTTTTTTAAAATTCATCTTTGTTAGGATCCTATCCAAGAATATTCTCCACAACAAAAAGGAAGCCCTCAGTGGAATATGAATTGCCATAAATTTTTAATACATCAATCTCAACATAACCAATTCTCAAATCATATAAGGCCAAGTATGTTGATGTCATTGTAAACAAATTGAATAATCTTCTAACCACAACCAATGATCCTCCCCAGCCATATCAATACTAGTTCCTTCCAAAAAAGAAAAAAATTCATCCACCAAACTCTTCTCCCATTCAAACCATTCTCTTCTCCATTTGAATTCCCACACCCACTTATTATCAATCCATCTACCCAAGTAACGAATTACCTCTCTTCTTTGTGCCGAATTCGAGAACAATCTTGGAAAAGTGTTTTGGAGTGAATCTTCCCCTAATCACCCATCCTCCCAAAACCTAGTGTTAGTACCATCCCTTATCTTCCATTCAATGAAATTATCAAACCAAGAATCATTTTCCCCCCACACCCAATTTTCAAATCTCTCTACCACAAGGACTCATAAGGTTTACTCTCACTCTCACAAATACCTCTCCACCCCAAATATTTTGAAGGAAGAACCTTCTCCCACAAGTCTCCTCTATGGTGAAAAATATATCATCTCCACTTTACAAGGAGTGCAACATTAAAAAGAGATATATCCTTAACCCCAAACCCTCCATGCTTCTTTAGTGAACATAGTTTCTTCCAACTCACCCAAGAAATTTTCTCCCTACCATCCTCATAATCCCACAAAAACCTCCCATGTAATGATCTCAAAATTTTTACAACCCCATCCAAAACTTAAAAGAAATATAAGTAAAAAAATGGTAGAAAAGGAAGTACCAAATTAATTAAGAAAATCCTTCTAGCAAATGAAAGATGTTTTTTCCTTCCAAGATGTGAGCTTCTTCTTGAATTTAGCTATAATAGGTTGCCAAGTCTCCAACCTCCTAGGATTTTCTCCAATGGGGATTTCCCATGTAAACGAAGGAAAAAGATAGGACTCTATAATTCAAATAATTTGAGAATCTCTCCACCACTCTCGTCTTAACCCCAATACAACAAAACCTACTCTTATGAAAATTAACTTTCAATCCGAATATAAGTTGAAAACATCTCAAGATACTTTTCACCACCACCACCACATTTTTTGTACTCATGTCACCCACAAAAATTGTATCATTCGCGTATTGCAACAAGGTCACTTCAACCTTGCTATCTCCCACATTATAACCTTCATAGAGATTTTGAGCACATGCCTCTTTTCATCGTGTCACTCAAGCCCTCTGCTATAGTGGTAAAAAGAAAAAATGCAAGATGATCAACTTGTCTTAGGCCTCTTTGGAGCTTAAATTCCTTTGAAGGGCATCCATTAACAAGAATAGAACCAAGGAAGATGAAAGACACCCATAAATTCATCTAATCCAAAGATCATGAGAGCCTAATCTTCTCATCATATACAAGAGAAGTTTCCAACAAACCGAGTCATGTACCTTTACGTAATCAACTTCGAGAATCATACATTTTTTCTTTTTCCTCATAGCTTTATCCACCACTTCATTAAAAATCAATGCACAATGCAAAAGATCCCCCCCTCCTTCTCCCCCAAAGAATGAACATTTCCTCTCATCAATCACCCCATGCAATACATTTTCTAGTCTTTTTGCCAAAACTTAGTTAAAATATTGAATGTGTATGGGTCATCTAATTTTTGTTTGATGGTTCTAAGTTGTTGAATACTTGCATGTTTAAATGAGAGTCCACAAAATTCATTTTGGTTAAAATTAATTTTAAAGAGATGCGATTTATGCTTAGATGTTTTTTATTATAAAACCAAACACTACTAGAAAAAACATCTTCGATGATGGTTATTTGAGACATTCAATGACGATTTTGAACCATCTTTGAAGTCAACATCGTAGAAAGTCAATACTTTCCACAACAGTTCCTTAACTGTCTTAGAATGAGAGATCCAACATTGGTTTCATAAGAAACCATCTTTAAAAATTCATCATTCTAAGACGGTTTTCAAGTAAAAACCGTCTTAGAATGGTAGCTTTTCTAAGACGGTTTTCACGTGAAAACCAATGTTGTTATTTAAATTTTTTTATGATTTTATGGTACCTAAAAAAATCAAAGCCCCTGAATAGTACTTGTGTTCAAATGATATAGATATTTAGAATAAACAATCCAACTAACACATTTTTTTACTCATCTACTAATAGATTACACCAAAACCTTATGACAAGTAACAAAACTAACATTTATTTACATGCAAGCAAAGTTTTGTATGATTGAGTGTTTTATATAAAATTTCCCAACATTTCAGCACAGACACTCAAGATACACTCTCGAATTTGCTAGGGAAATCTCTAACATGACCCTGATAAAAAATTGCATGTGCTTTCGGTTAAGTGTAGGAAAAAGGGATCTCTATTTTATTTTTTTCCAATCAAACCCAAACCCATGTGTTGCTTATTTATATTTCAGACATGATATATATCTCTCTAATGATGCAAGCTCCAACAGATTCATCTTAGCACCCACCGTGAAATTCAAAAATAAAGTATTCTAAAAGGAGTAAATTTTACTTTAGTCTCTATGATTGTTTTTTTTTCTTTTTTTGTGAGAATAGTCTCTAAGATTGTTAGCAACTTAGCAATATTCACTTTTAACCTTTTATTTTTTATTTACTTAACACATACTTGGTTTGATTTATTTTAGAAAAAATAACTATTTCATAACTTACGTGTAACTACATATGGCCCATTAATCCATGAAGAATCAACAGAAACATGATGGCAGGTATAAGTCATGACTTGTGATGGGTTAAGCAATTAACTTATGTGTAACTATGCCCTCAACTTAACCCATATCTACCTGTAGAGATGCATTCAAGAAAAAATATTAATCATTCACACTGCTTCTATAAAGGATATTTAACAAGTACATGTAGAAATTTTTTTAACAACATATATAATTGCTTACTTTCCATGAGTATTTTCCAAGCAATGCTATGACAACAGTGTCACCTCCTGTTAAGAGATTTGAGCCTTTTCTTTTAAAGAAATGCTCTACTCACAACTAAAATTTATTAGAAATTATCATTTTTTAGGTTTCACTACTTGAAATAGAATTAAAAACAAAAAAACCAATAAATTGTAACATGTACATTTTCGGACCAAGCTGTCCCAATCGCATGCCCTGCTACATCAAGGCCTTTATTTGTAACTTGTGTTGCTTCTTCTCCCTATCTAGCAAAAAAAAAAAAAGACCAAGTCAATCACACCACACCAATAAGGCTCAAGATGCTTCTTGCACAGGTTAATTAAATGCAACCTATAGAAATAAGGGCTTGTCCAATTTTAAAACCAAACAAGTGTAATCTCCATATGTCACAATCAAGCAATGAACTAATTTGAACAAAGCATTGGTTTGATAAAAAAAATAAAATCAAGCAAAGGTCTTGTATCATTTGAAGCTAGGTAACTATCTTAGTGATGAGAAGAATACTTGAATAGAGAACGAACTTACTTATGTGAAACTAGGCCAGTGGTCATAATTGATGAAGTGGACATGACATTCCTTCCAACTACTTCTCCAACATCCAAAACCTTATCTGCAAATCATAGCCAAAATAATTATAAGAAAAAATAAAATAAAAAAATTACGGTGAAACCACAACTCAACGAATGGAAGGAACGACAGCAAAACAACAATCTTAGCAACGACAGTGCTATCGATTTTGGGGTTGTACAAACCACATGTTCACCTAAATTAGAAATTGAGAGATATGAGAATAGAGAAAGTTGTGAAAGAAAGAGACAACCCCTTAACCTCAACCCCTCTACACCATAACCTCAACCCATAAAACATGGTAGTGTCCCTTCACCCATCATAACCATCTTGTAACCCCAACCCTGTAGCCCCTCTGTGCCATAACCACAACCTTGTAACCTCCCTTCACCCCCAATTACATAGCCTCAGATACGTCGAAACCTCATAACAATCATTACCCCCTAACCCCACAACACTCAAAATAGACAAGAAAGAGATGTGAGAGATGAGAACACGACCTAAAAAGACAAGAGGGAGACAAGAGAGAGAGATACTTGTTGGCTATAGCAACGTGAGATGGAGAAGAATGATATGTTGAGTATTGAGGATTTAGGAATTGTTTCTTTACTGATTTAGGGTTTCATTCAAAACACTGGGAGGGAAATGAAAAAAGAGACGTGGGTTATTATTTTGGGCTAAGGAAAGGGCCAATGCTTATGTTGCCCAATAAGAGAGAGAAAGCAAGAATGACAAGTATCATTCAAAGATGATTTTGTAAAATTGTCTTTGTACATGGTTCAATTACAACAGTTTTTCAAATAACCGTCCTTAAACTCACACTTTCAAGACGGTTATTTGAAAATCATCTTTGTTATTAATGAACTTAATTACAATATTACGACTGCATTGTCTTCAAAGACGGTTTCTGCCAACTGTTGTTGTTGGTGCGTCATAATAAAAAAAATTTGTAGTAGGAGTAAAATCTTGTATAAAATTTTATCTAAAATAACCTACTTAAAGTTGTTTCAAATTAAAATCAATTTTAAATTTTTTTTTCCAACATGAAACTAAACATGTAATGTGTGTTTGGATAAACGTTAACAAAATTAATTTTAAATAAAATTGATTTTAATATGATGTGAAATATGTTTGAATGTTGTCATTATAAAATTAAGTTAAAAGTAAAACTCAATATAAATTTTATAATCTATGCAAAAGTTATTTAAGATTATTTCAACTTATAATCAGTTTTAAATCCAAAATTAGTTCTAAAATTTACTCTAATGTGACACCAACATGTAAAAATTTGTCTAAAATTAATTTTTCATCGTGAAATCAAACATACATATAACAATTTTTCTAAAATCAATTTTATATTCAAAATTACTTCTTCACACACGGGTGGAATGATCAATGCAAGTTCCCTAGCCGGCACCACAGCGTGCATGATTGTGACTGCTATAAAGGCAGTAGTGGGGGGAATCCTTATCCTCGTTGAACCCTTTAATATGGACTTTCAGTACTTTTGAGTTTGAGGTCTATGTATAACCACTACCAGAAAATCAGAAATGCTATTTGCGCCCCCAAGTATAAACACCATTCAATTTTGTGTTCTCTGATTTCTTTCCCCATCAATGACCCACCGTACCGATCCATTAAGGCGTTTTCTGACAAACTCGCGTAAAAGAATAATTTCTTGTCAATTTGCTATTTAGGTATGGCTGTATGGGGCGCAACGCTTATGACTCTTGGTGGAGTAGTTTTGGTAGGCGGTAGTCATCAAGAGTTAAATTGTTTGTTGTTTTAACAAATAAAAGTTAAAATTTAATTATAAGTTTTATTATATAGTACTACTTATCTAGGCAACACACAAGATAAATATTTTTTTACAAGATAAATATTTTTTATTTAACTAAAATTTATAATAAATAAATATTTATAAACATGTAAATTATATTTTGGATTTATAATGAATAATTATAGTGTAATACAAGATTGTTTTTAATTATTAATAATTTATTTTATAAAAATGTTGAAATTTAAAGTGAAAATGATAGATTATAAATATACTATACATTAAATAGTTTCTAAAAATACTTTTATTCAAAACAAATTTTTTTTTAATTTATATAGTTAAACCCAAATTTTATTCACTTAATCTTAAAAGTTCTTCAACAACTCATTATTCTTCATGATGATGATGATAATGATAATAATAATAATAATAATAATAATAATAATAATAATAATAATAATAATAATAATAATAATAATAATTATTATTATTATTATTATTATTATTATTATTATTATTATTATTTATTTTTTTTGTGTTAATTATCCGATTCATTAAAAAAAAATGATTTTGACTAATCTGACTGAAAAATAAATAAAATCTGATTAAGAATGATTTATGTTAAGAATTCAACTCACATATTATCCAAATGATTTAACCTTAACTAATAATAATAATATAAAAGAGAAAAAATATATTCAATAAAATAATTTTTTAAAAAGATTATATTATATCATTTTCAAGTACAAATATCTATTTATTTTTCTCTTTATTTTAATTTCATCCTTTAATGTAACATTATATAACAAATACTTTCAACATATATTTAATAAGTAAAAAATAATATTTTTTATAAATAAGTATAAAAAGTAAGTTCTCAAGCTTTATATTTTTTAACAAGTTAAAGTTAATTTTTTTTTTCGTTTATGTAAACGAACCTTATAACTAAACACAATATAACTTTGAATATCATTTTTAGTCTACTCATATTTACAGGACTCCTTATTGCATGTATATTGTAATACAGGTGTTAGATATATTAGATTTATTAAAATAAAACTTATATCGTGTTTCATTTAATTATTTTTCATTACAGTGTTCTTTATTAAAAAAATTCACAGATATTATAATGGCTTTAGCAATAATTAAATTATAATCATCTTATAAATATATAAAAAGCTTTATGGTTCATCCCCATTTTGTACCAAAACATGCACTATTTTTTTTAAAGTAATACAATAATATAACAACATATATCATGAATTATATTATAGTGGAAGTGCGAAGAAGAGGTTGATGAATAAGTGCAGGAGAAGATGAAGGTGGTATATATTAAAGAAAAGAAAACAGGAGAAAAGGAAGGTGGTGTAATATTTTTCAAAAGAGGAGAAGGTACCATCTCTAAAAGTTATGGTTAGGTTGGTTTTCATAATTTTTTCTCAAGTCTGAACTAACTTGGTCTGACCTATCTTCATTAAATTTGAGTTGGATTGAGATAGTTATTGAGTTGTATACACTTAACTTTTCATTTAAACAATAATATTTTTTTACAGTAAAATAAAAATAAAATTTTCATATTATATTTATGTTTATATATTTTTAATTGTTTATAAAATGATATTCATAATAAATATAAATAAAATATAAAAATTTTAGTCTGATTTGATATGGTCCAACACACAAACCCAATAAGTAAATCAATTAAATCTAATTTAACATAATTCAACATTAGACCTGTTAAATATGATATACTTTGATTTTTTTTATTTGGATCAGGTTATGTTAATTGAGTTAGTTGTGCAGCCCTAGCTATTTTATTTAGGGTGAGGAAGTCATATCTTATTTAAAGATAGAAAAAAGCTCTAAACTTCAAAGAATTTAGTAAATGCATGATTTACTTTTATTTAATTTTTTTAACCAATAGGTATTGACTAAAGCTTCTTATTTGGTATCTAACTAATTTTCGTCCACCGAGATGACTCATTTTGGAGTGAAGAGATAGCTCTTATTGCTTCTATTTAATCCTACGTAAATGAGAGTTGAAATATGTGATTTCTTAAATATGAGATCATATTATATCTTAAACCAATCTATAAGCCTTGAGCTTACCTATACATTGCTTAATTCGGCTAGCTTAGTAATTTTTATTGCAAGTGATCATCATTGGAATTCTTTGTCATCATGCATGTATCCGCTGCATGTATTGTGTAATTTAATTATTACAGCCGAAATAATTATTCAAAGATTATGCTTACAATATTTTATTTTTCGTTTGTACAATTAGTTCTCGCAAATGTAATTCGTCTGTGATATATATTAAATTCACTACTTTTTATAAGAAATAAATTTTAATGTAAAATATACTAAAACTTATTTTTGGATCTCAAAGATAAGGAAAAAAAATAATAATTCACGCTAACTGTGAAAGTTTTAGTGTATACCAACCGAATTTTACATCTGAAAAGAGCACGGCCCATATCCATTTAATGAATGACATTAATTGGTTGTTCGGCACAGCCTTCTTGAATCACATATTTCATTCCTTCCAAGTTCTACCTATAATATCTCACCCAAATGAATCAACGCTTTGCATGCGCTACTGTCGTAATGACATCCCTAGATACTTTTCAGCCACTCAGTGTAAAGCAAAGGGATCCTACATGCATATTGAATGTCAAATTCTCCCGGTAACAATTACAAGTCCTTTCTCCACCAGCCACTAGTTCCAAACTCTTCAATGTCATTAATATGTTGTTATTTATGCACCTCTACCGCGCTTAGAAATGTGTCTGGAGACTGGAGATGAGTAATAATACAACGTTTTACAATACTATATAATTTATTTGTTATTTCTATCTCCATTACATGATTTCTTTTTTCTGACATTTCTTTCTTTCTTCTCCTTTTAGTTTTTATTTCTCTTAAATTGCATAATTTTTTGTATAAAATTAATATATTAGTAACAGTACTATCCTTTAATGAATACTTTTGGATAAATAGTTAAATTTAATGATGAAAGTGTAAAACAGTAACAAAATTTTGACCCTTAAAGATAAAAAATACAAATTTAATTTATGAATGTATAAAAGTATGATAATTAGTCATACTGTTAAATTTGTGAGATCATTTTATCATTTAATTGTAATGTTCAAATACAATAGATTGTATTTTTATGAATAATTTGACATTAAGTTACAAATTTTTGGAAACAATTTATTATTAAATTGTTTGCATGAATAATTTATCATATTTTTTTGTATATTTACAAATTAAATTTTGATTTTTTTTCATCTTTTAATGATCAATGAAAAAAAAATTTATCTATATCTTTAGACGAATTTCACTATTTTTTTGTTGCTCCTTTAATGAATACTTAGCGGGACTCAAAAGTGAATAAATTTTAATTTTATTAATGTATTTTGACGAAGGGGATCAGGATCCACAATTCTCCTCTAAATTTGTGCTGCATTCATGTATATATCTGATTTTCCTTTTCATTCTTTAACGTTGGTGGTTGAATAAACCTCTCTTAATTGACTTTGACTCGTGAAAATACTATTCGCTAATTTAATTAATTAATTAAATCAGTAACTAGCTTTTAAAATATGTAATCGTCAACTATTTGTTCGTTTTTTATCAAAAAATTATTTTAAAATATAATTCTACACTATTACAAAGGATAAAATATAAGTTTAAATTCAGTTTTAAAAAAAATGACAATTGTTAAGTCAATACGGATAAAATGTAAGTGCTTAAATCCGATTTAAGCTAGCTTTATGTTCTGTTTTATCCATATTTTATCATATAAGTCTTTCAAATATAAGTTTAAATTCTATTTAATTTATCCGTATTGTATCCTCAAACTATTTGTGTATCAAACTATTGTTATTTTTTTTATATAAAAATGAGACTCACCTCAAAATTCTGTAGACAAAAAATATGTTAAGCCAGCCTTGGGCATAGAGAAGCTAATGCATGCTCTTGCTAATTTCAGTAGATGTCCATCACTGCCTAATTGGCTAATTTTGGAGGTTGGCAGTAACAAATGCTGCTAGAGAGAATTGATCAGTTGAAAGAGATCTCATGTTTCAAAACATTTAAAATTATATATACTTATTCAAAATTTAGGAAAATTAATTAAATTATTATAAAAACAATAGTACAAAAGGCAAAAGATAAATAAACAGAGTAGAGTGGAAGAGAATTGAGAAAGAATAAAGATGTAAAGATGTGTGCATATTATTTCTTTCATTCACATCCCGTAACAAAAATTCAAATATCATTAAAATCACTATTTAAGGGGACTAGCCCCTTTTACTTTTTCAAGTGCTTTTACATAACTTTTTTCATTCTTTTGTATTTGCACTCATAAATAGTTATTCCATCCGTTCTTTGTATTGCTCTCTTAAAGACTAATTTAAGTATTTACACACTCTTGGTCTATCTATAACATAATTCTAACCTACTTTTGTTAGTATCTATCTATAACATAATTCTAACGAGACCTTGGGGTGTCAATTCACTGTTCATAATTCTAACGAGTCCTTTCTGAAATTTTGTATGCATGATAATACTTTTTGTCCTATTATTACTACTACTACAATTTATATTTCCATATTTTAATATCTATGTTTTATATAAAAAAAATTTAATTCATTAGTGGATCAAATGCACCGAATTTTCAATTGTAAGTATAATTATTAAAAGCATATAATAAGGAAGAGAGTTAAAAACTTATATACATTTTATTTTATTAAAATTGTAGTTTTCCTTAATAAATATGTGTGTGTTGATTTAAGATGATTCTTTCTGAAAAAAATCTATACTTTATAGTTTAAAAAATATTTTTTAGTTAACTTAGAAAAATTGTTCATAAAAATATTTAGTATAATTTTTATTTACAATAGTTATAAAGAAATTGAAGGTTTATCTGCTTATCTATCCATTATTTTTAATATAAAATAATTTATATTTTTCATATTTTCAGTTCATGATTTACTATTTTACTTTCAAATTAATTGATAAGTAAATTTAAAAATAAGTATAATTATTACTTGCTTAAATGTGAAATATATAGTTAAAAACCAACAAATCATTGGTTCAAAGATGCTAAACTCGATATTACAATTATTAAGGACATAAATAAAAAATTATGTATTTTTTGTTTTAATTAAAATTGTACTTATCAATTGAAATTTATATTTTTCTACTTTCAGTTCATAATTACTATGCTTAATTTTAATTTAATTGATAAGTAAATTTAATAAATAAGTATAATTATTACAAAAATAAATGAAAAAAATGTAGTTATAAAATTTATTTATTTTCTGTTTTAAATAAAATTGTAATTTTATTTGATAAATATGTATAATGTGTTGGTTTGAGATTATTCTTTGGAAAAAAAAGTATTCTCTATTTATAGTTTACTAAATGCATTTTAAGTTAAGTTAAATGATTTACTAATAAAACTAATAAGTATAATTTTTATTTTCAACCATTTATTTAGAAATTGAAGATTTATCTGCTTATCTACACATTATTTTTAGTTTAACGAAAACTCTATATTTTTTATTTCCAATTCTTGATTACTATGCTTATTTTAGCTGATACGTAAATTTAAAAAGAAGAGTACAATTATAAAAAGCATAAATGAAAAAAATAAAGTTAAAAAAATTTATGTATTTTTTAAATTAAAATTATAGTTTTATTGTTTTGTCTGGTTAGGCCAATAGGTACTCCGTGGAGCATCATTTTTGTTATTCATCCATAAAAAAAAAAAATTAAGCTCTGATACCATATAAAATTTATTTACTGTTATGTATTGTTGTATTAGACCACATGAAATGCTCTTATTTATACCAAAGGAGAATTACAAAATAAGAAAACTAAATAATGAGTAATAAAAAATAATCGCATACTAAATTATTGTAATTAAAACATATCAAATCATATATTTCACAATAATCAATAAGTTGCATTAAATGAATTTAATCAAACATCTTGATCGAGAATATGCTCTTATATCTCATCATCCTTTCTTCTTTTTTATTTTATGCAAATTGGTTTAGTTGAATATGTCTTTTGTTTTAGAGTTACATATAGTATACAAAAGATATGGTCAAACCAGATAAAACAATACGTATGTAACAATAGACATATACCTCTAGGAATTAGGATATATATACGTAAAAGCAAACCTTCCAAGGCAACCCCCTCTAAACAATAGCTACAACCAAAGCAGTATATCTTATATCATGTTATCTATCCAATATATCTTATTAAATGATAGCAAATGATGAGAATCATGAAACTGGCCAAATACAGGCTAAAGACCCAAGTGGAGAAGGACGAAGGTCCAAGTGGAGAAGGACAAAGCCCCCAAGTGGAGAAGGATGAAGGCCCAAGTGGAGAAGGATGAAGGCCCAGAGGCAGAGACACTATCAAGACTATTAATTGTTGCTGAAGGCCCAAACTAATTTGAAGGCCCAAGTTAAATAAGTTTTTAGTTATAATTTATTTTTATTGTAATTTTGGCCCAAACTGTTTAGAAGGCCCATGTCTATTTTTATCTTTTTGTTCAGCTACACTATAAGTATTGGTTTTTTTTTTAATAAAATTTTTTTTTGGGCATTTTCATAAAATTGGGTGAGAGTTTCTCTCTGGGTTCCTTGTTGAACCAATTATCAGACTTATCAAGGTAATCCTTGTGGCGTCTACCCTGACTTATCTTCCTTCATCGGAAGTGGCATCATCCAAACTCTATAACCTGTATCAAGCGATCCGCTCCTACTCAGGTTCACATCATCTGGTATCAGAGCTTTGGCTCTTGATACAGGTTCTATCCTATCCTATTATTTTCCTTTGTAATTTGTCCAGGTTCGTGTTTTGTCCTTATTCTGTTATTTGTTTTCTTGTTTGCGTCTTGTTGCGTTGTTGTTTGTGTCTTTGTTTCGTTCTTGTTCTTGTTCTTGTCATGTTTTTGTTCTTGTTCTTGTTTCTTGTGTCTTTCAGACTTTGTGTCAAAAAAAAAAAATCTGTTTGAGTTTTATTTCAAGTTAAAAAAAAAGTTTCAGAAATTTGAAAAAAAAAGAGAAGAAAACAAAAAAAAAAGAAAAGAAAAGAAAAGAAAGTGGGGTGTTTGATCTTTGAACACGAAATTGAGGAAGTTAGAGGTTTTTTTTTGGCAAAAAATCGTGTACCAAATCCCCTTATCTAGATTTTCCTCTGAATTCTGAGCGTTTTGATATATAGTGGGCCTCAAACAGACAAGCAAAAGTTATGAGTATTTGAAGTTTACTTGTCATATCTGTTATCTTATCTGCTATCCTATCTATTATCTTATTTGTTATCTGTTATCCAAATTAAATCTAATTTGTTATCCAAATATGATCTGTTATCCAAATCAAATCAAGTCTAATCTGTTATCCAAATCAAATCCAATCTGCTATCCAAATCAAATCTAAATCCAAATCAAGTCTAATCTGTTAACCAAAATCAAATCAGATTTGTTATCCAAATTAAATCTGCTACACAGTCTGTGATAATTAAACTGTCTTTCCTGTTATATACCTTGTGTGAATGATGAGAATCTTGAAATTGGCCAAATACAGGCTAAAGGCCTAAGTGGAGAAGGGCGAAGGCCCAAGTGGAGAAGGATAAAGCCCCCGAGTGGAGAAGGATGAAGGCCCAAGTGGAGAAGGATGAAGGCCCAAGTGGAAAAGGATGAAGGCCCAGAGCCAGAGACACTATCAAGACTATTAATTGTTGCTGAAGGCCCAAATTAATTTGAAGACCCAAGTTAAATATGTTTTTTAGTTATAATTTTTATTTATTGTAATTTTGGCCCAAACTGTTTAGAAGGCCCATGTCTATTTTTATCTTTTTGTTCAGCTACACTATAAGTATTGGTTTTATTTTGAATAAAAAAAAACTTTTGGGCATTTTCATAAAATTGGGTGAGAGTTTCTCTCTGGGTTCCTTGTTGAACCAATTATCAGACTTATCAAGGTAATCCTTGTGGCGTCTACCCTGACTTATCTTCCTTCACTGGAAGTGGCGTCTACCCTGACTTATCTTCCTTCACTGGAAGTGGCGTCTACCATGACTTATCTTCCTTCACCGGAAGTGGCGTCTACACTGACTTATCTTCCTTCATCGGAAGTGGCATCATCCAAACTCTATAACCTGTTTCAAGCTATCTGCT